>NW_015112703.1:466738-551845 GCF_001443285.1 Poecilia latipinna | reverse complement strand
TATTTTCTCTCCACTGCTGGTGACTCTGACTGAACGGTGACCCTACCGCTGTCAGCATGCTGCAGGACTGGTTCCACAATGTAACTTACCAACACCCGTGTGTGATAGGTGAATATTTGACTGTATTGTGAAGCATTTTGGAGCCCTCTGACTTTATAAAGTGCTTTACAAGTACAGGTCATTTACCGTTTGTGACACCAAGCTTTCCCTAGGGGTCTGGCATGAAACAAAGGTAAACATGTGGAAAAGCACCAGGCAGTAGCTGTTAAGTAAGTAAAAAAGTCTATGATGCCACGGGCTTATTTCTAATGCAGATGATCTGGAAACTTTGCAACACTTCACAACAATAAGCATTGCTTGAGGTATCAGGATATTCTAAATAAAAATCTTTTTTTCTCTGCTAGTAAATGGATAAAGGGTCGTCATTGGGTCTCTTGAAGTCAAAATAACCAGAAACTGGTTCACAAGACACATGATCAGTTTTTATATAAGACAGGATCCTGGAGAGAGATTGTGCAAAGAGGAATAGTATCTCTCTCTCTCTCTCTAATATCTCTAATATTGAATATATCTCTCTCTGCATGTTTCAATCTAACAGGAAAAAATATTGGCAAAAAAGGAAACTATACAGAACATAACAACTATGTGGCACATATTTTAATGTAAAAACATGAATTCCTCAAAGAACAATGGATTGTTTTCGCCACCAAATAAATGTAAGCAAGCTTAATGGTGGAATTGATCAAATTTTCAGTCTAAGATATGCACATACGTTAATATTATATGAAATACGTCAAAGTCTGAGGCTTTATTGAGTACCTGACAGCTGAAGAGAGTCCAGGATGTGGCGTACGGAAGCCATCTTGTTGGCAGTATCTGGACTAACGGTCTCATGGTCCAACATCTTCAGCAGAGAGTTGAGTTCATTCACAAGGCGCTCCACCACCACTGGAAACCAGCAGAAATATTTTTTATTGTTTGTTCAAATCAGTCGAAGCTTACAACAAACCAGTTTGCCAGGCGCCTGACATGGATGAAATATGTAGCACCAAGTGCATTAAATACCACCTTAACACATGGATATAAGGCAAATTATAGAAACTGGCACAGACCAAAGGGCACAAACTCAGGAGTTAGCGGCTGCTGCAACAGCTGACTGGGATGAGATATGAAACATCCTTACATATCAGACACTAACAGGCAGCTTGGAATATTTAGAGCTTTCTCTAAAAAAAGAACAGTTTTTATGTTCAACTCCAACATCCTGTGTGAGTCCGCGTGTGTGTGAATGTGTTTGTGCAATTTGTTGACCTTGACATTGTTCCAAATATCCTGACACACACTCACACATCCTGCCTGTTCAGAGACGACAAAGAGAGGAGAGGAGGGAAGAGGTTTTGGAGAGAAAAGAAGGTAGGTGGGGAGGTCAGCGGGCTTCCTTCTCTGAAGGAAATCGAGCCAGAGAAAAGGAGAAAATCCATCGGTATGAACCATGGTCCTTAGGTCTGTAAATATAAACATTGCAATAAAGTAATTGTGATCTAAGCTCAACGTCTTTGCATTTTTTACTAACTTTTAACAATGTTAAAAGTTAGTAAAAAAAATTTATTTATTAGTAAAATCATGTATTTGACACATATTTTTATAAAAGTAAGCAGCTTCTTCTCTGAAGCCTGACTCTTCTTACTTCTAATCAGGCTTCTAATCAGGAAGTTTGTTTAACTTTTCTTTGCAGAATTGTTTTAATTCATCTGCATTAGAGGGTTTTCATACACATAAGGTCATCTAAATTAAATTAAAGTCCAGACTTTGACTAGGGCACTCTGTTGGGAATCTGGAAGTTGCTGTGTACTTTGAATCACTGTCCTGTCATATAAACTAAGTGGGCTTCTCCGTCAGGGCTTTCTGGTGCAGAATTTATAGTTCCATCAATTATGGCACGGCCTTGAGTTCCCAAGAAAACAAAATAGTAACACAACACCACACTACCAACATGTGACCCTTTCCAGGGTAAAAGACTGCAAAAGACTTTGTATTTTAATGTCTTAAGACCTTTAAGATCTGTTAGCCTACTTTATGATATCAGATTTTTTTTATACATATATTTGGCATTAATACTAAAATTTTTATGACAGAAAATTCAATGACATTTTTGAATACATGGAGGAAAATCTATTCTAAATATTTGTTTTACTAAAATAGATTCTCAGACACATTGTGAAACTGAAATATCAACTTTGGTTCAGTTTGTTGTGAAACTCAAATATCAATTTTGACTCAGTTTGTTTCAACACTTGGGAACTTTAACACATTTTACAGTAATGATAATTAGTTACATGTATAGTGAGAAAACTATAAAGTTTGCCACTTCAGTCTGATAACATGCAGTAGCTAAAAATGAAATAAATGAAAATATAGCCATTCTTTGACAGAAAGCAGTTGCAAGAGTGAGGTTCATCGGAGTTGAAAATATTCTTGTTTCATTTTCCCAGAGTGAGAAAAAAATCCCTCACTCTTCCCCAAACCCTCTCCCACTCCCCCAACTCCAACAATACTCTATTGTCTGCACAAGGGCCAAAATTAGATCACCACAGAGCTCCGCAAGACCAGAGAGCACAATTACATTGTCAGAGTCAGAGACTGTAACAAAAAACATAACAGGAACAAACAGTCACACACAGTGTAACAGGGGTGTGGTGCAACACAGCTGCGCCGTCTCGATTCCCGGGCATTCAGGGTTAAAGGATATATCTCCAGCAGCTGTTTGGTTGTGTGCGTGTGTGTGCGTGTGTGTGCGCAGCTGTGGTTTCCTGTCTTAGTTGTCGACAGAAGCGTCTCCCCACTCCTTCCTGATTTCCAATCTCTCCACGATCCTCCAATGAACTCTCCTCACCTCCTCTTTCTTTACGTCTCACTTTCCTCTTTTCCATTTCGCTCCATCCTGCTGTTTCTGGTTCAACATCTTCTATTGTGTTTGGTCTCTCTCAGCTTTTTCCTTATGAACTTGAGAACTTTTCAAGCAAAAACCTACAGATCTGAATTTAGTAGTATTTTCCAAATGACAATTTAAACTAAAGATGAACTTGAAAATATCCTTTAAAAATTATAATGATGCCTGGTGCTTGGAGGACAGCATACAACAACATTGTACTATTTTAAGTGGACCCTGACTGCAGTTATCCGACCAAAGAGACAGAGAATTTTATTTTTAAAGGAATGGATAAGTTTTAATTTAAAGGGCTAAGATACTCATGTTGTCATTACACCTTATATCCATCAATAATGTGCTATAGGTAATTTTGCAATACTCTAATGTACAAAATATACATTCGCATATTGCCCAAGTACTTGGTAAAATTGACTTTTAAACAAAAACATTTACAAGCTTCTGCTAATTGTTTGTTGGATTTTGTCTCATTCTTCCAGACAGAACTGCTGTAACTGAGTAAGGTTTGTGGGCCGCCTAGCTAACTCCACCCAGATATTTTCTATTGCACTGAGATGAGAGCTTTGAGATGGTCACACCAAAACATTGACTTCATTGTGCATAAGGCACTTTCTCAGTGAGTTGAGGGTCAGTGTCCATCTGAAAAGTAGATTTTCACCAAAGATTCCACTTTCCGTCTGATATTTTATCCCTTTATTAAGGCCTTCCTCCAGCAAAACATTCACACAGCATGAAGCTGCCACCACCATACTTCACAAGTAGTGTGGCTTGACTTGGTAGCTTCTCCTCTTTTCCCCAGAAATATAACAGTTATTAAGGCCAAACGTCTTAATTTGAGTGTAATCAGACCACAGGATACGTCTTTGAGTGCATTTGCATTATGTTGCTAGTAACAATATCTTCCATGCTGAATGGTTAAACAGAAGAAGTTTACTCTGATTTAATGTCAGACAGTAAGAAAAAATGTGACATGCCTCTGCATGTAAACATTTGGTTTCATCCTTATTCTGAAGAGTATCTTCTACCTTAAAGCTGCAGCATTAAACTGTATAAAAAAATATAATTTTTTACATACTTGTTAAAATTATAATTATGTCATGATATAAGAGATAATCTATTAAAAAAATCAAGCTCCTCTGTTTTCTCCCAGTGCTCCCAATACCAACTACAGTAGGAAACAACCAATCAGAGCCAAGAGGAGGGCCTTAGCGTTGTCAATCACTCTTGTGCTCACCCCCCACCCCTTGCTCTCTACTGTACTACAGCTGGTTCACCATAACATAGCCTGCCACTAATGCTAAAGCTAGTTAACATGGTTACCAATGACGACAGATAAACAGTTTTCCTGGAACGGTAAGTTGTTCCTCCTGCTGGCTCTGATTGGTTGGTTTTGTCCAGGAGTCGTACATTTCTTTAAACTGCAATAGCAGTTCAAGGAAGGGGTTGAGGAGATCAATCTTTTCACAAATTACCTGTCTAATATTATACTGTCATGACATGGTGACAGTTTTAACAAATACGAAAAAAACAACATATTTTTGTAAAAGTTACATACTGCAGCTTTTATTGTGTCAGTTAAGTTATTCTTCCGCTCTGCATTCATTGCTGTGTAGGGCACAAATTAAAATGACTCAGTGTTATCAGTCAACAACGGGTAAACAAACCAGCTGTAAACTGATGGCGGAGTCTCTGGTCTATGTTTTGTTTGCCAGAATCTGACTCCATGCAGTCAAGGCCAGTTCTCTCAGGGGAACGAAGGGTTTAGAGGCTGAGAATCAGCTGTTCTGCAGGCTTGTGGCTGCTCTCACCCACAGACGGATCTTTGTTACCCCCCATTCCTCAGACACGCACATCCACACAAACACACACATGCTTTACATTTCCTTTTCAAATCCTTTTTTTGTTACAAGCTGCTCAATTATTTCACTAAGAGGAAGAACACACCCTCCAGTAATCTATCTTTTATAGTGCTGTGCAAAAGAGTTCAGACCCCTTGAACCTTTTCCCATTTTATCACATTACAACCTTAAATAACAATATTTTGTGAAATCTGAAAATTCACAGAAATTAGACTAAGTTTGAGCTTTTTTATATACATCTTATGAAAATCTTATAAAACATTCATATCTTGAGATGTACAATGGTGGCAGAAACATAACAATAATGACCCAGAAATTTAACTGAAGTAAAATGTAGTTTCAGAGAATATAGTTTGCAAACTTAAAAACACAAAAAAAATTGTCATTTGAAAAAATTCATTGTTCTTTTTCATTGTCACAATTCATCTATTTTGTGTCCATCAATCAGATAGAAGCTCAATCTAATGATGTTTATGGTTGTAACATGACAAAGTAAAAGGAAAGTGCAGTACGAATCCATTTGTGGCACACACTACATGACAATCAAACAGTCACAGCCGTTAGTTAGAACGGATCTGTGTGTGTTTCCAGAAAGTCTTCCTGACGGAGGCTGGTCATGAGATCTGGGCCATGCGACTATCATTTGAACTGATTTAATGTGTTTGGTTATAGCCGAGAACAAAATAGCTACTGCTGCTGCTGTTTATCTCACCACAGAGAAAATACACACTCTTTCCTCCTAACCTTAGGCTTTGACTCCCGTTCATGACAGGTCCAACTCATCAATCAACTCACATCCAAGGATGAGCTCTGAAACTTTCCTTCTCATATCAAAACACTCCCTCCTTGTTAGAACTTTCCTTCAGAGAAAAATACAACCATTAAATGATTTGAAATGAAATTGGCTGCATGTAGAAGATATGAGGTTTAGGATTTAAAGAAATGTTTTGTGTAAAGATAAATATCAAAGGCCTACGAGCCTTTGGTCAACAAACATCAACCTGTTCCTGCTTGCCTCATTGTCAAAAGCTTCAAGAAGCTCTTCAAGATTCAAAACTTTCTTCATACCGCCTGTATCCCCCCCCCCATTGGATTCCCCTCTTAAATCTTTCCCTTTTAACTCTTATCCACCAATCTGATTCTTGTCTCTTCCCCTGACACCCATCCTCTTGAGAGGGAGGTCAGAGTTCAAGGCTCAGCAGCTCTCTCAAGAGACAAAAGTTTGTTTCAATAATTTAGCGCGCCATTTTTCATATTTTCATGACAACAGTCCATGTTGTGACTGTTCGCCTAGGGCTTAGCATTTAGACAGACACTTTAAAAAGCCCATAATCACGCTGGCAAGATCTGTAAAGAGAAACAGCTGTGGAAAAACAGTGGAGGAATTCACTTTTTCACATTCTTTTAGTATCTTATCATAGTCTGAAGATAGTAAATGGTGAAGGGGTCCCGAAAAATACAGATGTACGACAAAGACCAAACGAGTAAGCTTGATTTTAAACCCACGCTGATACAGAGCTGTGTTTTCAACAAATAAACAGCCAATATTTTGATTTATCTATGCACTTCTTGTAACTTTCTTTGAAAAATCTTGCAATTTTTGCATGCTTCCATTCAATTCCGCTTTTCATTCATAAGCCTTTCTGTGTTGAGAATAGCTGCAGTTGGTACTTTCTCTTCAATAACAACTGTCAAACAAAAGCACCCAGAATAAAGTCATGCCTGTCAAACAACAAGCAAAGTGACACAAAAGCGAAATGAAAACGCTGGAAATAGAAAGGGATTAGGACAATGGAAATTCCAGCATTGAAACAATCGTATTTCAATATTTACATTCTTGTAGCAGGTTTGTGCTTTCTACATTCCATCATTTATTCAGTGAATCTCTTTAGATTATGTTCAAATTGCTCGGTTTTTATGCATGCTTTGGATCCGATTATAAAATATAATAATTTAAAATCTTACAGCCGCATTGAAATGGTTTATGTTTAAAATTACAGTTCAGGAAATAACATAACTCCAATGACTGTCTGATATGTTTATAACAGGATATTCCTAAAATTATTTTTTTGTATTATAAGTAATTCCTGTGTGTTTAGATTGAAATGAATTATTGCTGTTTGTTCTGCTGTTGTACAGTTCATTTTTTAAAAACTTTACTCTAGATGATATTACAGTTTAATGGTCCATTGACTTGCAAACATAATCATCTTCTTTAAACCTTTACACATATAATCACATTAAAACCACTACATTTTGGGTATTTAAAAGGATTTTGTGTGAAAGACCAACACAAACCGGCAAATAACAAATTAAAGGAAAAGATGCACATCTAAATCTAACTTTATAACGTAACTAGAACTGCACATCAGCATGAACACACCAGCCCCAATGTGAAGCATGGTGGTGGCAGCATCATATTATGGGCACCTTCTTTTGTTGCACAGTTAAGCTACTTCGCCTTCCATACAATTGAGACTGATTATATACGCATTTAATCTTTTTCAAATTGTTTATCACAAAAAGCAATCATTTCAGATCCACTTCACATTTATATACTGCCTTGTCTATAAAGTTTACTTTTGTGTATTGTATTTAACCTGTTTGATTTTTATGTAGATATGCACAACTATTTGAAAACAAATGTCTTGAAAACAAGAACTAGCTTTCAGTGAATGCTGTATGCAGCCCAGTTTATTTCATTGACAATGTTACGTTGCCTAATACAGACCTGGCAAAGTTACTGCAAGATTTAAAGGCTTTTTGTAATACGGAACGTTTCGCAAAGTACACACACACACACACACACACACACACACAAACGCTTATACATAAGCGATAAAACTGAAAAGTTAATCTCTTGTAAATTCCGTGCATACACAGAATCTTAGGAGCAAAAGGACATAAAGTAAGTTTACACCAGGGGCCAACACCCTTCTTAGTCTAGGCTTCTATAAAATAACAAAATATGATTTAATACAGGAGCACAGAACTGCTACACTTCAATTTGCAACTTCTGTTTCAAATACCAAAATGTTTGGAATCTTAATTCTCAATAAGACATAATCCTATTAACATATTTGGCTAGCAAGAATACCACCGTGTGAAGGCTTTTTATTTCATTGCTTCCTATAAAAAAATTGTCATTGATTCACTTTAAATAACCACTCTCGTCCTTATCTTTAAACATTAGATGACTTCTACTTGGAGTCCCATAATGCTGCTTCCTGTCCACATCCCTGCTCAGACAGAGCAGCCATTCAGCAGCCGCTTCTCCTCCAGCGGCGCACTTTCCAACAGGGCCGTCCTCTGTTGGCATCAGCTTGCATCACTCTACCTGGGGATACCTCCTCCGTACACACACGCGCATTCATTAACCGGCGCGTGGCTGCATGACGTCACTCTTGCCTACTACAACATCATGAGCCGGGCACTAGGGCACGATTTGCTACATTTGAAAAACTACGTGCAAATCCACTCTTTTGTTAAGAATTGCTTCACTTTAAATTATTTGTTTTACCACTCACAAACCATATGTAATTCACCTATCTATTGCCTCACATTTAATAAGTATTTCCCAAGTTGTGTTTTCTTTTTTATTTGTTAAAAATTACTCCTCATTGTTGTTGGCCAAAAAAACAAAAGTTGATTCCTCCCGTTCATGTAGGGATAAAGAGTTTCTATTACTCACCACTTTGCCTTTTGGAGTCCATATCGCTTGAAAAACGCTTATATGTCCAAACTTGTTCCCAGTTATAATCCTTCTGACATTTTATGTGAAACTGTCTCAAACATGTGAGACGTGTTTCTCCAGTGAAGCAGCGGTTCTCTGTGAGTCAGAGTCACCGCTACGGTTTACAGTGCCACTCCAGCGGATGCTTGTTCACCATTCAATACTCCGCGGGGTCCTAGCGCCGGCGCAGGCAGACGGGAAGAGAGTCGCATTTCTGCCACACTGGTCCTATTTGGGGAGATGTAATCCCTGAAACCCGCCAAATGATTAGCTAATTATCTTTATATAGTAGCATGGGTTCCCAACCCACATACAGTTACCGCTTAAGTTAAACCATTGCCTTTTAATTAATTCAGAGGTTTTACTTCACTCAAATACTGCGTGATAATTAACATTTCTGTGCAAAATAAAAACAAGAACTGTTGGAATACAGCTTCCAGTACTCAGCAGCTGTCAGCAGTTATATGAATTTTACAAATTCCCTTTGATATGGTATAACTCTGCACTGGGACACATTTTATGCGGTTGAAACCAGATGTTTACACTTAGAAACACGCATGATCTTTTTACAAAATTTTCTCACAGCCTGACAATAAGTCAGACTAAACATTTTCTGTGTTTGAGTCGGCTACGATTCTGAAAAAAACATTTTTGGCTAAATGTCAGGTTTTTTACTCTCCTGCAAATTTAGACATTTCCATACGTTTCCTTACTGTGCAAGTTGAGAAAAAAATATTTTGGGATTTCTTCCGATGTTTCCCTGAATTTTCTACTGGACTGAGATCAGTGCTTTGTAATAGTTGCAAAAGCACTTATCCTTTATACTTAGGATTTTTTTTAACAGGGCCCACTTGTGTCCAAGCTCTGACTTTAAGACCGATGTCTTAAAATGTGCTGTCCTCATCTATTTTGTGAAGTGAAATAAATCATCATCATAATCAGGGCCTAGTAATATCTGTGTATGTTATCCTCTAGGTTTGAAAAATCCCTAAAAAATTAACTTTAGACACAAATGATCTAATCTGTAAGACCCCATTAAAGCAGAGCTGCCTTACTGAAGTACTCAAACACTTGGTTACTGCAACTTTTAGATGCATTTCTTGCATAGCAGAGAATTTAGCCACTATATTAGGGTATAATATACAATTAAAATTTGTCCTACACTATTAAAACATTATTTCAGCAGAAGCACTGAAATAATGTTTTATTGTTTCTTGTACATGTGTATCTCATAATTTGGAATAACCCCCAAATGAACATTTTCAAGTTACTCAATTTAATAAATGAAATCCATTGCACACAGTGTGGTTTCATGTTTTTATTTCTGTTCATTGTGATGATTATGGCTTTTAGCTTAAGAAAAGTTTCTCACAAAATTATGAAAAGAAAATTATTCCATAATGTCAAGATAAAAATAAGATTACCACAGAATACTTTGCGTAAGCTTGCAAAAAAGCCTCTGGAAAAGTGTGTAAAAGCTGTGAAGGTGAATTCATGACTTATTACAGCAGCATAATATCACAATGAAAAAAAATTCAGTTGCTCTTTTCTGAGGAGCTGTGGAGGCTTTATTTTTTGTTTCACTCACACTCTCCTCCTTACTGACCAAGATGAAAAGCAAACAAAAAACTTCTACAAGGATAAATGAAAAGTTGTAAAACAGTTGTCGAGGATGCCAGTAATTATGACAATTAGTTTTGTAAAAAAGACAAAGAAACAAAGATGGATTTTTTTCCCCCAGTCAATATATTCAAATTAAATTTTTAAAAAATGAAAGAAATCACTTACTGTAAGCTACTGCAATATAAAGTAATATTTATTTCCTCTGTTTCTTTTTTTAATATGTTATTAGCGGTGCAAATTAGGGCAGTGCATGTATGTCTGCATTTAAAATAGATGAAAAACAAATTAATGCATCATGATAAATCACTAGAGACAGGCACCAGCACTTCTCACAACCCCTCAAGGGATAAGCATATCGAGTGTATTTGATAACAAATGGGTAGATGGATCATTATAAATCATAATAATTACTTAGAAGCTGTACTGAAAGACAGGGAATTGTAGATGATAAATAATAACAAATACCTCCAACAAATACAAAATAAGAGTTTGAGTGTGATAATATTGTAAAAGTGATACATTGTTGCAATCTGTAAACCCAAATACACACACACACACACACGCACACATACGTTTGTTAATGCAACCCATATGGATTTTTGTCATCTCTTTTTCTCATTTCCATTTTTCAGAATTCTCTACACTAAATATCCTTCATTAAAATATAATGTTAACCCACACACAGACTCATTATTAGTCAGCCTGATTTATATCAGGATTTAAGTGCTCAAGAGAGACTAAATAAGCTTTCTTTAAATAAAACCCATGAACATTTTAGGCACTAAACCTACAACTTACTTTAAAGTTCTGTACACTCAGAGCCACATCGCAGCTCAGTCACATTTACTTATTTTTTTTCAAACCACATATCAGTAAATAGTACAAAAGTCCTAATGTTGATATGGCTTCAGATAACCTCGAATAGAAATTAAATACACAATTACACAATACAAAAACATTAGAGAAGTTTTGGTTTCCAGTAGTTGTAATTTATAAAAACCATAATATTTAGTAACTTTAACACTTAGATTCTCACAGAGTTTATTTTGCTATGACGTTTTCATGTCTTTGAGGGCAGTTTCTGGGTAAAGTTGGATCCTTTATCCTTCTGATCTGCTGATTTTCAAAACCAGCATCACATTTCAACATGAATCTTTCTGCATGGCAGTACCTCTGACTAAGACTGGAACACACTGCCACCTGCTGGTGCAAGGCGGGGAAGCAGCATCACACTCAGCATTACTGTCTGCTTCAACAGACAGTAATGCTTTCTGTTGAAGAATTAGTACATTTCTTGCAGGCTTCCATCATCCAGTTTTTCCCTTGCTGCCCTTACAGTTATTGCTAAATAAACCTTAGTGCATATCAGTTGTAACTTGTCAGACCTGATGCTTTCTGTTCAGCATACAGTCCTAGTAAAATCTTTTTGGAAGCAGAATTCAGAGCACTATTGATGTTCCATCTGGACTGCAGCAGAATCGACTGGGTTTTGTGACTTTTCCTAAAAGAGTCGGACCTGTTTCTTCAGTTCGTTCTTTTTCCACTGAGCCAGGTGATCAAAGGCAGACATGGACATGCCAAAGACTCGATAAAACTCTTCTGGTGAAAGGTGACGCTGTGCAAGGAAAGACGAGAGGAATAAAAATAATCATAATGCTGCAGGCAAAAAAGGAAAGGCTATGAAAAAATGCAAGTCTTCTGGTATAATTTACAAAACCAAATCAGAACTGACTAAAATTAATATTGGTAGGTCAAAACTTTAAGAAAAAGACGAGGATAGGAAATCAGCCAGAAAGCTGGTTGGTTCTGGATTCTTTTTATTGAAATGAGTGGTTTACCTGCACCTGTAAGTATTTGTAAAGCTCAAATTGGTTTACTGTATTTTAGTCAATATTTGAACCAACAGACAGCCATATCTTGCAGGTCGTTTCTTGGCACCATGAACTATGTTTCCCTTTGTCATATACATCAGTGCAATGCATATGTTAACTGATATTAGTATGTTCATTGTTATTTTGATAAACACACTGGTAAAAGCACTACTTTAGTGGAAATTGTAGCTTTTGTTTTAGTAAAATGAAAAAATGAGCTGCTATGTGACCAGTTATGAATTAAATAGTCCCATGTATCTGCTAAGCTGCAAAATCCCAATACTGTCAGCAAAAGAAAGAAAGTATTTAAATAGAAAATGAAATCAGAAGCCATTTACCTCCAGACAGGCTCTGTCCACGTCGCTGGGAAGACGTTGCTGCCCTCTTACTGACACCATCAAAGCTTCGTATGGGTAGATCTAACAGATATAACAAAAACACATACATGCTTGTCTGTTTCTGACCTATTAATATATTAATATTTACAAATGAGAAATTAAAAATGTGAATATTTAAAATAACTGACATTTTAATAAGGCTCTGACCCATAATCTGACAGATGAATGAAAAAAGTGATGTCCAAAGCAAGGTTTTCAATTTTCTTTTTCGTTTTGCATATTATTTCCTTCTGTTAAGGTTTCTTTGCATTTGATTAGAGAGTGATTCAGACCCCAAGAATAAGACCTTTCACTAAAGGGGGCCAGTTCTGACCAGTCAATATTAACTGGCATCTTTCTCATCCGTTACAGCCTGATCTAGACTTTCCCCTCTAGACTCATTAACGGGTTTCTTGCAGTGGCTGCTGTATTTTACCTTGTATTCTGAAAGACAACAAGAAGAAAAGGAGATAATGGTGAATGAGAACCCCAGATACTAACACTCAGAGCAAAATATGCATCAGGAGGCTTTAAGCTTAACAGGCTTACCTCTTATCTGCCAGTTAACTGCATTACTGCTGTCGTACTGGTAATAATCTGTGTCCGCACTCCCAGGCTGTGGGAGAAGAGTAAAAGCAGATTGGACCATACGAAGGAGTTAAAACTAGAATAATTCAGCTGTTCAGAATGCAGCAGAAACCCATGAAGTCAGCTTATTGTTGCTTCCAAAATTTCATCATAATAACACAACACCACTTGTCTCCCTTGGTCTTGGAAAGTAAACTATTACAAATGAGTTTCAGCTTCAGCAGGCAATGAAGGACTTGGCCCAGTTGTTTCTATCGATGTCTTTCTTTTGTTTTCTTACAACCTGCCCCAGTCAGTGCAGATCATTTTGCCTCTTCATTTCATATACTTGCAAACTTGAGCACAAAAAGAAAGGAATTCTGCACTTGGCTAATTATTTTTGTTGTAACGCTTTCTTTGCTCTCACACTGTTGAAAAGCTTGTTTTTGTTTTTTTCTTTATATTGTGCTACATTTATAGGTTAAGCAGCAAAGTAAAGCATGAGGACTGCACTCATGTACCCCTCTCTGTTTCTCATGAGATTTTTCAAACCAACTATGCCTTTGTGAAGCAAAATGTTACATTTTGAACTTTCCTTTTATTTATCAACTCATTTTCTTCAGTAGACATTTAGGTACACATTGACTATGTGAATCAATGTTAAGAAATAAAAAATGGACATACTCAAATCACAACTTGAGGGCAAAAATAACAAGGTCTTTGCTTAGACTATGGGGCCTACTATGATTATTAATTAGTCATTACAAATTTGGTGTTCCTTCAAAGAAAATGGAATAATAAGCAATTAAATTAAACTATACATGGTATTTATAGCATTATTACAGCTCCATAAATTACTTTTTTACCAGGGGAAACTCTTGGTAAACTCAATAATTCTCAAAGATTCTCAGAGGAAACAGACTGTAATGAAAGCAGGAGGAGCACATGCTCCAGAAACCACGACCACCGTACCCTGTTCAGTCCATTCCTGCCGTAGCCTGGCAACGAGGCAGATTTGGCAGTGTACGAGTCTGGAAAAAACAAACAGAAAACCACAATCAAACCAACAAAAACACAGTATGAAAACACTCCAGACCTCAGTGCTTTTTGTTCTTTTTGAGAGGAGCAAGATGGCCAACTATTAAAATGTTTTAATTCATATAACAAAACTTTTAAACAGAATCAAACCTTATTGAAGATATTACCTGCTTCCAAATACAAATACATGTTTCATGCAACAATAAGCCACCATTATTTACCACTGCTATGCATTTATTTACAAGGAGGCATTGACTAAGCTTATATGCAGACGGTGAATGATAGTTGCTCAGAATCTCTGGAATCCAAGCAGCAGCTCAGCAGAGCCTGCGGACATGTTGCTGAAAGATTAGAAAAGGACTTCTAATCCGTCTTTGTACCACAGTCTGAGGGTATCCTGATGGTGAAACAATTCCTACTATTTGGACTGAAAATTCAATGCACGAGTGTTTTTTAAACCACACACTGTAAACTGTAGCTTCATTCCTAAAGCATTCAATAGTAAATTCCTCAGAAACATTTGAGTCTCTGGTTGCACAATGATCAAACATGGGCCATATAGGACATGATGAAAATCTACAAATGCATGGATTTCTTTTTATTTTGCTTGTTCTACATTATTATATTGAAACATTAAATGCCCCTCTGTTCCTCACAGAGGGGCATTTGTCTTTGAGGCAGGTGATGGATTTGCTGCCTGTACTGCTGCATCAGTGCCAGCAGAGGGCAGCAGAGTCTCACATTAACTGTTTTTCCTCTCTTCCCTTCCTTATTTCTTTCTTTTTCCAAGTCTTCATCATTGACTCCTCCCCTGATATTAACTCCCCCCACCCACCCATTCCTCACTCAGTCTATCTTTTCTCCCTTCTTCATTTTCATGTTCAGAGGAATTGGATTGCACAGCGATGCCAGAGAGCTAAAGGCAAGAACGGCATGATGCAGCAGAATACTGACAGGTGTTTCGAGTCGACCTAAGGAATTTGAGTTCTACCACCAATAAAAACTATTCGCCTTGGTCATTCAATTAGATCTGTTAGATGGTTTGGGAAATCAGGGGTCTAAATTTCCTGTTTAAAACCCTCATTTTTTATCCCACTCATTCTTCTCAGTCCTGTTTAAAACATTTTTTCCCTGAGTTAGACAAAATGAAATCCTAATAATCTCTTCTTTTGTCCCGGCCTTCTTCCCCAATCTTTGTAAAAACTCATTCTATGTAGCTTGGTTCCATTTAATGTGATTCCATTTTAGAAACGTATTAAATGCTTTGTCACCTGAAGTATCCTGGGGTTCTGTAAAAAAAAAATCCCTAACAATCTCCAGAATCAAACTCAATCTACTGTGTGACATTAAAATTTGCTTAGAAAACAAATCCTTAATTATATTTTCCATCCTCATTCACACAATATAAATCCCATTCATTACACATAATTCTTGTGTTTATTTTTCCTAAGGGACTCATACTGGGACAGGAGTCTCCCGCTTGCAAGACGATTATTATGAGCCTCTCCAGATGCCGCTCCACCTTGTGATCCATTTATTCCCCCATGAACTAGTGAACTCGCATAGCTGTGACACGGCGCTTCCTGGTGAACATCCACTCTAATGTTGTACATACTGGGATGTTACAAAACAGATGGCAGCACGGTTTCAAGTCAGTGAATTTTGAATCGGTTTCCTTTCCTTAAAAAGTTGATAAAAATAAACCTGAGATGAAGCTCCATTCATCCTCCCACCTGTAACCCTAAAGACTGAGCTGTGCTTGTGTGGCACAGCGAGTTGATAACAATCTCCCACTCAAAGCTCTGCTGCTTCTGTCACAGCAGAAACAAGAGGATGAAGAAGATGGGGGAGACAACTAGCTGAGGATAAACAAAATGCCTCGAAGAACCATAAACTCACCGTTGTCTGCACTTAAAGTGGATCTGGGGGCTGAGAAGTAAAGAAGATAAAGGTTAGATGTTTTATTCTCATCAGATTCTCACTCTTAAGACACAAACCTATCTGTAATTTTTGCTTATCACTTGCAACAATCAGATTGCCTTGTAAATATGAACAGAATTTCAGAAAACTGGAGCAGGAAATGTACTTCCATTAATCATTTAGTAGAAACAATTCTCCCCAGATATCTGCAGAATCAAACTAAAGATGGAAAAAATATCACAACATTAAAGAAATTCTGGATTTTATTCCTGACATCTTTACTGTGCCTGCACTGCAGAAAATTAATTTGAAATACTATATTAAAAATCCAACATTATGGAGGAGAAATGTTATTTATACTGCAATCAACTAAAACATCTCTCTTTAAGGGGAAAAAAAATCAAGAACAAGTCTTCAAAAAGACATCCATCCATCCATCCATCCATCCATCTTCCAAACAGCTTCATTTTCCATCCATTTCCTCTTCAGGGTTGGAGGGGATGTGGCATCTATTACCAGGGCTCAGTGGGTGGGAAGGCATACAGTACCATGCAATAACCTCTGAGCTTTTTCACCATTACAACCACATTTGTTTCTTAATTTTGGTGACAACACAAAGTAGCAGCAAACTATGAAGAGGAAGGAAATTATGAATTGTTTAGAGTTTCTTACTGATACATTTTTATTCATCCTCCCATACTCTGATACCTCAAAACACAGTCAGGTGAAACCAAATGCCCCCAGAAGTCACCTAATCAGTAGATACTCAACTTGGATGCACTGTTATTATCTCCATATAAACACAGTTGTTCTGTGATGGTTTGCCAGAGAACATTAGAGAACCAGCAGCTGCATAAAGTCAAGGAGCAGACCACTTTGAAGGCAACAAGCCACTCTGACCGCCAAAAATACAACATTTAGTGGAACATTAATTTGTTTCTGTGAAAAACATCAGTGGCAGCATGATGGTTTTTAGGATGCTTTTCTCCAGCAGGGAGAATTTAAAGTTTATGGGAAGATGGATGGAAATAAATACAAGGAAACAGAAAACTTAGACTGAAAAACACTTGAGACTGAGGCTAAAACTGAACTTGCAGCAGGACAACCACCCTAATTAAAACAGCCAGAGCTACAATAAAATGAAAAATTATGTGGTTTTTTTCCTCCATTTGTACTGGTATAAGACATAAAATCCAAGCAAACATTATTGAAGTTTGTGATTGTAGCATCTTAAAAAAGGGGAAAAGTTGTACAGCTAACAATACTTTTGTAGTAAATCAAAATCTTTCAGTAGCACCACAGAGATCCTTTTATTAAAAGTTTATTGAAGACGGTGATTTTCTTTTTCCATTTGCAACACTGCTATCTTATATATTTAAATATTAACATCTGCCTCAGATGTGTTTTATTTGATGGACTTTGAAGTTTAGAACTATATAAATATGAACATCAATTAAACACTTTACTGCCTTTTCAGATCTTTGTAACTGAGGCATCATTGGTGACTTTGCCCATTTAGTTTGTGGAAGTAAAAGGACAACTGCTGGTGGTTCAGTGTTTTCAGTGGGAGGAAAGTAATAAACCGAGCTGCTGTGGGACATCTATAAAACATCAGCTGTCTGAGGATTTGTCCCTCTAAGCATAATCACCATCAAAATCTACACATCATATAAAATATGAACCAGCACTGCAGCTACAGTCTGCATAAATTATTATTCTTTACCACGCAGGCATGCTATAGCAATTGCATTTGAAGCACAAGTCAGCAAGCAATAATTTTCAGATTAGATTTCATGTTAAAATATAGCAGGCACAGAATAAAAATTAAAAAAAAGTTTTGTTGCTACATTCAAAATATTTGCAATGATTCTCCTCAGCTGTAAAATAAAATGTCCACTTCTAGCTGATTCAGATTGGTTGACAAAACTTTTAAAGCCTGTTTGTTTACTTATACTGATTTGGTGCAGGGATACGTGCACTTCACAGATTTAAATGGAAACCAATATTTATGACCATCGACATTATTTTGCCCAGAAATAGAAGCTGAATACTCGTTTGCTTGTGAAACCCTGGTGTCCTATTCAAAATTTGCAAAATATAATCCAAAATATAAATTTGCAAAAATACAAAATCAGCCTTGGTTTCAACGCCTGAGAGCTTTTCAACTCCATTTGGACACGTGTAGATATTTTTTGTTGATTTTTTGCCTTTTAATGTTTAAATGGGCCTGCCTAATGGACTGTTGGCATCGAGAGTCCCCAAGTCCTCATAACTGCTGTTGGCCTGCGTGATTCCCTTTGTTCAGGGTGAAGACTAAAATTAGGGGAATTTATTCTTATTAAATATAACCAAACACATCTGGATTTCCTCTAATGCTCTAAATACTTTTTACACTTCACAGATAAATTAGGCCTGTCTACAGAGCAGACAAGCGCAAAAGAGTCTGGATTAATCTAATCTGTATAATACCAGCAATCACCATAAAACCCACTGTGATTCTGTACGACATTTCTTTGTGACGCCTCTTGAGCGCAGAGTTCATTTCTTTCATTCGCTCTCTGACCCTGATTTACCTCCAGGGAGAACGTCGTACATCTTCTTAGAGCAGCTCCAAATTGCTTTAGCTCCTCATACCCTCTCCCCCTCTCTGTCTAGTACATCTAATTCAATTTCTGTTGTATTTGCTTCCCCTGCCTCTTCTGTTAGAACCCTTCTCGCTGTTCCTGTTTTCCTCACCTGGCCTCCATCTATTCCCACCTGCTCCTTCTTTATGACTCACTCCATCTTTGCGTCGTTCTTTCAGCTGCTGCTGGCAGAGAGGGAAGTGAGGCTGAGGGAGGAGTTAATAAAGAGATGGGAAACTCCCCCTGCTGATGCTTCGGTATGTGGGGGAAGTGTCACAGAGTCCTGGGTGACCACTTGCACTGACCTTGGACAATTTATAATTAAACATGGAAACTGTACTGTACTAGTGTGATAGAAAATTTTGTATTTAGTCTTATTTCATTCTTGATGGAACTGATGATACTTTTTTACAATTTATGCACGGATTATATCTGCTGTATTCTGTAAAATGTGTTTTTCCATTAAGTGAGTTTGCAGATAATGTTTAGATGTTTCCGCAGCCGTGATAGCAGAAGAGACCTGAAGACATCTTGGGTAAAATGCTTGATCTGATAATTGTCTTAAAGGACTGATGTGTGAAATGTAGTTTGTACCCTGTTTACCTGACCCCATGAACTGACAAAGAAGTGTTAGTAGTTCCTCCTGAAATCCTTATCAGCTCTCCATCCTGCCATAAAAATCATCTCTTCCAAGAGGTGAGAGATAGTTCATGAGGAGGGGGTCAGGATGTCTCTGTGGCCCATCTGCCAGTAGAGATAACATCAGACTTTGGGAGGGTCTTTGTCTTGCTGTGACTATATAACTATGTGATGTGTGTTGCTCAGGGCTCTTCTCCTGACTGCGCTCAGTGAGACGGGTCTTCGAACGCTTTTGCCTTCGAATAAAGAAACTTAAAGACAACGATTAATCTTTCTCTACTTATTGAAACAGATTCTCATTCCTTCATAAAATTTCTACAACACTAGTCACAATCTATAAGTAAGTAAGTATTACTATTATTGTTAGAATAAAAGTGACGCACTAGTTTGGCAAAAACAGGCCTTTTGCTTTAGGTTTTTTTTTTTCTTTTTCAGTTTGTGAAGTTTCATTACAAAAACAAAAGTTGAATATTGTTTTTTGTTGTTCATTCATGCTTTGTATTTACTTTGACTACTGGTGCCTAAAGATCATAAGTCACCCCTCAAATGACTTAAAGAACAGCCCAGTTAGCTAACCTTGATTTTATGTGTTTGCATTGCAGACCTCTAGTGTGACTCTAAGAGGGTATTTAACCAATCTTTCTATTAGATTTCGGAGAGGTTTAGCAGAGTAAAACTTTGTCTATTTACATTCACAGAGATAATGTAAATGCTTCCATACTTTTCAACACACCGATTTATAATTATTTTAAAAAAATCATTGTGTTTTTAAAATATAAAAAAAATAGATTTCAATGCAAATGGGAAGCAAGATATTTTGGTCATTAAATAACTTCCAGTCTCAGGTATACAGATTACTGCATTAAATCTGCTGTTTCAATTCAATTAAGCATTGGTGAGACAAATAAATATATTTTTTTATAATTTTTTTTTCTCCATTTTTATGTACAAAGGGAAAATATTTACATAAACTTGCATGCTCTCTCAGTTATGAAGGCTGTGTAAGAACTTTCTAAAGCATAAAAAGCTTTAATTTGACTTTTAATTTGAATTTAAGGCTTGTGTTATATTTACCATCTTAATTTGAATTAGTCATGAACTATGACATTAAGTTTACATTTTGCCTGGATTACACAGAAAAGACAAAAGAAGAAATGTTTATTTTCAGATATTACTGCTTAAGAAAATGTTTTTTTTTTTTTTTAGCTCTAACTGTGTTTAAGCTCTTAAGTCCTCAGTTCAGTACATTAACAAAACAATTAATTACTATAGGAGAGAGAGGGGAATGTCATAACTGGGAACCTGAATCAAAATATAGACAAATAAACAAGAGTAAACTTAAAAAAAAAAGAAAAACATTCCCAGCACATCTGCCTTTATTACTCTACACAGTTTCCCAATCTGGATTTTTCTGAGTAATTTTTAGGAAAGAAGCAGCAGAAATGCTGCCGGCCAAACAAAACACTTACAACAACAAAGTTACCATTGTGCAGATGATTTAAAATCCCTCAGTGACACATTCACAATGTAAAGCTATTAAACACAAAGACTTACAGCCATTAAGGGAGCTGTATTCCAGATTGTTTAGTGTCTCCTTGCTGTTACTCTGGGAGCTGCGCGCACTCCTCCAGTGGTTGTTGTCCTGGACCCCGGATCGTGCCTTCATCTCTTCCTTTAAGATCATCCTGCCAATTCCCTGAGTGTAGGAAGAAAACAAAATATCACAATATTGATAAATATTTAAAAATGCATAATGTTAAAACTTCCACATTTTCGTAAAACGGATTTTGATAAATGATGACTTAAAAAAAGGATTTTTGTTGTTACAGATGGTAGAATATTTAGCCAATAAGAAAGAGGAGAGATTCACTTTAATTCAGTGTCCAATGGGTGAGGTTGGAAAGAACCTTTTAATTAGCTCACTCATAAAATATTAACACTTATTTCAATTATTAAACAAGGAAACAATCTTACTTTCTCACCTTGTTTATATTATGATTCCATCCATCCTCTTCTCCTCCAGATGAAAACCTCCTCACTCTGGAGACTGGAGGTAAGATGGAGGGAGGATGAGGAAATGAAGGGATAAACGATGGCGAGTGAGAAGACAGCAGAATGCTTATTTAAAGCTACGATGTGCATTTAGCTGTAACATGTCCTTCAGCTGTGTGAGTACTTGGAGCGACGTATCCTCACACAGGGTCCTATGCAAATCACTCCTGAACTTAGTAACATTTCATCATGTTATACAGACAATCATCTTTTACTAGCACATTATGTGACATGCCAACAACTTGCGGTGAGTGCATGAATTAATTTTAAATGAATTCTTACTATAAAACTCTTCAAATTATATAAACATTTGTATTTAACCCCTTTCACTCTGAAATAAAGTGTTGATATCTATGTAACATTTTTACTTTTTCTTCACAATCATACATTGATTTGTGATTTCTCTCATATGAAATCCTAATTTAATATACTTTAATTTTGTTTGAAGAATTTTGCAGAGGTGTAAGAAGGAGAGTTGAAGCAAAGGAGATTTACCTTTTGGAGAGCCACCATACGGAAAATAATTGGAGTCTGTGTGATAAAGGCTGTTGCAGTTGGAAGTGGAAAGGCGACTGGAATTGATGAGATTCTCATTGATCTTACTCCTGTTGGTTGGAGATGCAGGAATGTCTGACAAAAAGGCAGGGAAAAAAGCATACTTTAAAACTATTATTTATTGTTCCCATTCCTGCTAAACTGGAGGAGGATAAGGGGGGGAAATACCACAACTTCAATAATTCTACTATCAGAATAACCTATAGATCTAACTAAAGGATAGGAGTGCGGGGATCGTTGGCATTTTGATTTTTAGTAACAAGTCTCAGTGAAATGACAAGAAAGATTAGAGAGAAAGTGGCTGTGACAGATAGCAAAGGCCATGTGTTGGTTTAAGTTACATCAATTTGGCTTTATAGTGTTTGCGCAGTCGAAAGACATATAAATCCCTTCTTATATGAGCTGCAGTACAAATAGGCAGTATTCTTGTCTCGTTGTGATATTTTGCCATAATGCAAAAATCGCTTTGCAAAAATGATTCAAGCTGCAAAATTTAACTTCATCCACTCAACCTAAATCACAAACCTCCAGTTCACTCAAGAGAAAGATTTGTCAGCACTTTGGAGCCCGGCGTAAATCATGCAGAGATCTTTCTGAGGAACTGTAACTCTGCAGGCTCCACTTCTGTGCGTGCTCTGATGGATCACCTACAAACTCAGTGTTTGGCAACGCTTCTCTCGGTTGATTTTACCTCTTAAATCACCTGCTGAATGTGTCATCTATTTTTTGATTTGACAACAACTGTCAGTTTCCTGCATCCTCAAGTCTCTGCTTTTCTTTGATTTAGTTTCAGCAAAGTCATCAACAATCAGTTCTTGTATGATTTCATACTGATATATGGCATAACTGTGATGTTATGTTATTCTAACTCTGTGTTTCTATGTCGACACAGAAAGTTGTATTTTTTTCCTTTAGCTGCTGGTAATATTAAATTCCACCATGTTTTTTTTTTTTTTTTCATTGCTGGAACAGTGAGTTTCAAAATGTTTTATGCATCAACATGGTCCATAATTAATGCATTACTAATTACTAACTTAACTCAATAAAAAGGAGATATAATAAAAAAAAGCTTTGACAACCTGGGACTTGGTTTAGATAAATTTGCTTACTAATTTCCCAAAAATGCCTGAATAATATGCTGCCATACAATTAATTTTATATAAATAAACATGTTATTTATTTTTTTTTTTTTTTGTGATGCTTGAAGAGAGATATGATTCAAAAATTTATTATTATTTAGTAGGGCTCCATATATGCAAACTTGCAAAATAATTTGTTTCTAAGTGGAGTCTGTGGAGGCTTTTAGAAAATGGATTTACCCAATGACTCCACTTTAGAGACGTAGCTTTTCCCATTTCATTAGGTGAGTAAATAGTATTTTGCTGAGAAAACAATACAACATATTCATGAATCAGCTGGTTCGGCAGAAATGAAACCTAACGCTGGTAATAAAATCCAGAACACTGCACAAAATTCACTAACCTTGTCTTTTGTAAATGGGGGGTTTCCTATAAATGTTGCTTTCTTCAGACGCTGAGGAAAACAAAATGACAGAGACTCAGAGCAAGACTTAGTCTGAGAGGAGGAAGAGTTCTCTTCTTGATCTAGAACACATTTACCATAGATGTAACAAACATGGTGCTTTCTTCCTTCCTATCTGGAAATATCTTCTATAAATGCACCGTCGACTTTTGCATTAAATGTTTTAAAATAAACATAAAGGGTCAAAATATCTGGAAAGTCGAGTCATATGGAGTTGTGTAGGAGCTCTGGGTACAGCGAAGATGCTGCTGTGCATCCAGACAAACTGATTGACATGCAGAGAGGATGACTTAAACAGCTTTACAGCACTCAGTCAAAAAAAAGAGGAAGGTAGGAAAATAAAAGAGCGAAGAAAGCCGTTCAAGAGAGGAAGAGCCAGAGGAATGTAAGATAGAATATTAGGAAAAAGAGGGATAAACTTGGTCATTGTTCTGCATTGATTTGTATTGATGCAGAGAAATCCCCACATTCATGTCAAAATACATCTCAAAAGGTTTGTTGCATTAAAAAAGAAAAAAAAAATC
Organism: Poecilia latipinna; assembly: GCF_001443285.1. Lineage (NCBI taxonomy): Eukaryota > Metazoa > Chordata > Actinopteri > Cyprinodontiformes > Poeciliidae > Poecilia > Poecilia latipinna. The sequence goes on along the minus strand of NW_015112703.1, from coordinate 527,974 downwards.
AAAATATTTGTGTATGCATTTCAACTCACTGAACAAGGAGTGCCACCAATCCAATGTAAAGGCTTCAAACCCCAGCAGACCATGCCTGGTAAATGTGTGCATGTTGTTCTGTGGAGCATTTCGGATAAAAGCATGCGCCAAAAACATTTTTTTTTTCCTTGTTCTTGTTGCGGAGGAAGAAACAATTGCTAATGCAGGGCTGGCAAGCATCTCCAAACAAAAAGAGAAAAAATGTAGCATGTAGAGATGGGCTGAAGTGGGAATGACATGGAGGAATCAAATGAGAGGACTGCAGTGAAAGAATGCCGGTTTTTAAAGGGAAATGAACCAAGATAAAATGACAAAGTTCAGCATTAAATTCATAGGTAAATGGTTAATGGAGAGTGTAAATTAAATTAGCTAGCATTAGTTGGTAGATAGAAAGCCTAAAAGATTTCAATCAAAATGATTTTCTACTAAAAAGAGAAAAAAGTTCTGCCTCTTTCTAAATAAAAATCTGAAATTTGTTGTGTGCCTATTGATTTAACTTCCAAAATTATGACAACCTATAAAATCCAGTACAAGAAGTGACCTTACAAGTAAATGATGTCCACCGGTATATAATTTAATCTCAGCCACACCCAAAAACCAACAAAACCTTCCTGTCTGATGCCTATTCTACTGGAAGCATTTTTAACATAATAATGTCTCAATGTCAGTTTAACTTACAGTCTCCTGGAGAAATGTAGCTTTTAAGGAAAAATGAAATAAAGACCATCTCTGTTAAGCTTACCAAACATAAATACATGTTTTTATAAAGAAAAAATAATCACTTATTTGCACCAAACTCAAACTTTTGTAGGCCACCTGCAGTTTCTGCACTACCTGGTGGAAGTTTCTCTAAGTCTGACTGTCTAATGGTGCATTGACGGACTGTAGAGTGATGAAGTCCGTGTCTTAGGTAAAAATCTGATCCGAGTGTGAAAAGTTGTGTTCTTGGTCTTACACTCTGTGTCTCAGCGCCGCCGCAGTTATTACACACCCTTTATAGTCAACGAGTGTTCATACTGCCTCCGCAAGGCAGCACAGCAGAGCAATGCACCGCACCTATGCACAACCATCCAGCAAAATGACCATTTTGATTTTTACAAAGAAAAATTACAAAAATACTAACGCACAATGACAAATTAGTCACTTTAACTGGTTTAGAAATAGTAACGTGTTAGATTATTAGTTACCAAAAAAGGTGGTCAAATTAGTGGCATCACTGTATATCATTGCATTATCTTCTGATAAATAGTCAGAGAATAATAATTTGACATTTTCACAACCTAAAGTTCCTTCTCACAAATACTTCAACTGTAGTCTGAATTGCAAATGGGCCCATTCTGGTCTGTGAACAGGGTCAGAGGTCAGGGTAATGCATCAGAGCCTACCTGGGACATGGAAATGCTTGGGAACTTGGAAGGTGGAGGAGGTGGGTGTGGTACACCTGGGCTCTGGTTGAGTGTAATATGGTGAACTCCTGCCACTCTCACTGCCTGCAGTCGGCGCAGGCGAGCAGTGACAGAACCCAAAACATTAATGGGCCAAACAGAAAGACAGAGACTAATGAGAGACGAAAAGGACTCACAATCTGATGAGTGTGTAAAGTCATATGTGTCCGTCCCTGATGTACTGCTCTCTTGAAATAACAATACACCTGCTTGTTGTGTTATAGCTTGTATTGTCAGGTAGGGACACCATACTTTCTCTGCGTATGCGAGTCTTTTCTTGTTACCGGGGAGATAATAATGCAGCGGGGATCCTCCGTGGTGACCATGTGCAGGAGACTCTGAGAATGCAGAGCTGGAAGAAAGTCTCTTTCTCAACTCGACGCTGTCCAAGAGGTCCTGAACGCAAACAGAGAAATGTTTCCTATGTAAAACATTTCTACAGCTTCCTCCAGCTGTAGATCTAAAGAATAGTAAATACCTTCAAACCCATTTCGCCTTCATCGTCTCAACAAAATATTAGAATACTAAATATATGATATGAAATAAAATTATTTTGAAAGATCACATTTATTTAGTGGGGGGAAATATCAAATAATTCATGGCTCGACTAATATATACTATTAAAAAAAATAAATATAAACATTACTTTTATAAGTTGACTCGTGTGTCAAAAAAACGCTTAATTTATAAAGCCTCGATTTCCTGTTCCCTTTAGGTGTAAATATGACCTGCATTGAGCCATTTTTCACAATGGGAAAGATAATAAAACATACCATTCATAATAAGTGTTGAATTTTGACTTTTTATCTGGCGCATGCAGATGCATTGACTGTATATCTTTTTAAGTAAGGAACTTTCTATGAGGAAATACCTCCTTGGTTACATTTACTTTCAGAGTGCCGGTAGTAATCATAATGTTTAAAAACACTTCAAACTGTAACAGACGAGGTGGGATAAGTTAATCATACGGTTAATTTAGCCATACTGTCATTGAATCAAAATCATATAAATCCTATACTTGGGATTACAAAATCACAGAAAATTATTCATAATATAAATATTACACAAGTAAAAGAAAACACTTGTGTAACATGAACATGAAAATTGCAAATGCATTGCAATTTGGAATTTACTTAAAAATTTACAAAAAATAAAAATTGTTTATGTGAAAAATAGCCACAATACAAAAAAAAAAGAATTGATAACAGTAAATCAAAGACTTTTTGGGTAAATAGCTGAAGAAGTTTGGTAATTGTGCTTTTCTGACATACAAGATTCAAACGGTTGTTATTGCAGTCAATAATAATAATAATAATAATAATAATAATGTGGTCATTTGAAATGGAGGACAAATGGCTGAAGTACTCACATGAGCGTATGGCGATAAGGAGCCCAATGACTGCATGAGGAGGACAGAGAGTTTAAATATTGTTATCCTGAATCAGAATTAGTCCTTTTCCTTTATGTTAACGACAATGTAACTTAGAAACAACAGTTTTATTTATTCTGTGTGAACTCGTCCACAGCTGTGTCTCTGCACAGCATCTTCTAAGAACCGAGTGTGTGCATGTTCAGCCTGATAAGGGATGATGTGTGGCTGCTGGATGTCATATATGGTTTTGACCCTGGGCAGAGCCTCCAGCTGCTTACAGCCTAAAACATCAGTGTCAGAGAAACAGAAGGACGCACGCACTCACACACGGACACCTAATACATATGGAGTCCTGAGTAGAAAACCTGGAGCTGAGGATTTTATTTAAATAGCTCTCACATAAGCTTTGCATCCAGAGACACAGGTAGCTGGACAGATCATTCTGTCAGTGTGAGTGACATTCGACTGGCAGCACTGACAGAGACAGAAGGTGTAAGCACTGCAGCTTTGGTGCAACAGTGATTGCAGTTACTCACACAGATGAGCCGGTGAGGAGAGCCGAGGAGAGGAGAGGAACCTGAAGGAGAAATGGATGCAGTCTCAGAGGTTCGTCTCAGCTGCTGGGTCAAGCAAAAGAGCAAGAGCAAGAACATGAGGAATTTAAGCTAATCAAGGACAAATACATCTGTAAGGTTTTATTTTTTAAAAATCACCTGGTTCTTACTAAGTTAAGATAAAGTAACAAATGCATTATTTTCTAAAAAGCAAATAGGTAAATTTTAAGACCTTGTGCCTCAAGGGGGCATGAAACACACTACATTCCCCAGGATATTTCAGAAATTGTTTAATTATTAAAAATATCCACTAATCAATATCTACATTTTATTTACACATGGGCCTCTCAAATAAAACACATTCTATATATTTTTTTTAAAAGATAAACAGAAGGATAGAGAGGGGGAGGAAGAGTGAGCAAGAAAGAAAGTGGACAATTGAATGCATGATATTTTTGAGCAGCTCAGTGAACGCAGGGGTTTCATCACTTTGCTGGTCTGGAGCATTCGGGTGTCTGCCCACACAATGCCAAGTAAGAAAGACACCAGGGGTAACAGAGAACTGCTGCCTTTCAGTCTGGGAAGGGTTAATAGCTTCGTTTGCATCACTTTACAGACTATTTGACAACTGGACAACATTCATGGGAGTTTCTAATCTTTCCTAGAATGGACATTCGAGCAATTTAAGCTTGAGGTCAGATCATGCAATGTTAGTAACACTCTGGGGATTACAATAACTCAAAAGCTCCTGTACATCTAGCCAGGCAAATACAAAAGTTTTAACTGGTAAACAAAAAAGGCTTTAAATAGAGAAACTGTCTCTATTTAATGAAAATGCAGTAGTAGAGCTTAGGTTTGAAAAGTGTCCTCTAAAAATGGATGTTTGTCATGGTTGGTGTTAAAAAAACTTTTAAAAAAAGTTTAAAAAACCCAAAAGACAATATATATCAGTACAAATGCTTATTATTTGACACTAGCATAAATTTAGTTTAGTTTGAGTTAATGTATGGCCCAGACATGTACAAATGTTTTCCAATGTAAAGACATTGGAAAAATAATTTTCTGTATGGGTTTTGAAATTCTGCATTTAAATGGACAAATGAAAAATCTTCATGAAATGGATTATTGAGCATTTTTATCTTTTGTTTTCTCTAATATAGCACATAAAGTCAGCCCAAAACAACACAGCATACAGAGTCCAGAAACATCTGAGCCTGTGGACAACCCATAATCATTACTGTCTGCTTTTTGGTAACATTGTTTGTCTGCCACAGAACAGATGAAGAAAGTAAAATCAAATAAAATCATTGGCAGTTTTAAGTTTTATTTAGCCACGCAAACTGACACTGAACACAGGAAAACACCAAGACGATGACTGTTGACCAGAATCAGGTGATTTTGAGCTGGATACTCCATCAGTCAAGGCCAAACTCATAAACTCATAGAGAACAGCAGGAGACTTTGTTTATGATGCCTATCTGCACAGTACTGATGAGAAAAAAAAAGTTTTTCCCCATTTCAATTTAATTTAAAATGAATCCTTTAAACAGGGGTGTAATTTTTAAAATATTATTTGAACAGTGCAGTTGTAACCTCAGTAAGGCTTTCTGCTCCGTCCAACAGATCCTCAACATCAGGGTAGATAATACAGTGATTCTTATGTACCTGTAGACCCCTGCACTTCCTCAAACTATGTAATAATAATGTCATACTAATAACAAAACACTGAATCCTGAAATGGAGCCTAATAATTATGTGTTGCTCAGACAAAAGAGTCGTGTTGCTGTGAATTAACAGAGGTCACTAATATAAGTTGCATATATATACAAAAGGGTCAACAGAAATATACATGCTGTACAAAACACACATAAACCAAAATGAGAAAAGGTAATGAAGGTTTTAAACAAGCCACATAACATGGTAGTTAAATTCTGGGCCATACGCTAAACTCAAAACTAAACTAATTAATCAAAGCTGAAAACAAGACTACTGGTTTCTCCCAGCCCAATTAACAACTGAAGGAAATTAGAAAATAACAAATCAACATGAATCAGAAGCTAGTGGTAAGGAGGGACCCCTCCGCTGCTCCCTCTTGGACAATGTTGACACACATTTACTGGTTGGAGAGAGAGAGAAATTACAGATTCTGTGTTTAATGAGGAGAGATAAACAGCAGGAGTGTAATGGTACTTAGAGCATTACTCACCCTAAGTTTTCTCTCCAGCCGAGCTGCTTCCTTACACATCGGGTGCCAAACCTCCGAACCTACAGACACAGAAATACACAATTCTACCTCAGTTAGCTTTGTTTATTGTGTGTTGGCAACAGCCATGCAGCTTTATGGGATCATATAAGGAGCAGATCAGACTCTCTCTCTCTCTCTCTCTCTCTCTCTCGTTCGTGCATGATGGCGACAGGCTCTATGGCTTTGGAGGCAGCTGGTCTGGTCTAAGAACTGGGCTTGTAGCTCTTTTGGTTCACTTGCACACAGACAAAGAGGAAAATAATCTTTAGCTATATGTAGCTACATACGCACAAATCAGTGCAACTTGGTTTGGACAGAATTTTGTCTTGTTAACCCACTTTAATCCGTTTAATTCTTCACTGATTCTTCATCAAAATCAGGATTTATTTTCTACTTTGATTTAGAATGGAAACTAATGCTACTTTTGGCTAAATGTAACATCCAGCTCAGAAAAACCATACACAAAATGTTGTCAATACTTTTTTATAAAATTTGAAACCACACTTTTATAGTTTTCACAAATAGTCTTGTACAAGTAAAGGCCACATTCTCCCAAAAAGGAAATTCTTCTTTAGCTCAAAGTGAACCTGAGGAAAAGAAGCAGCAAGTTACTTCTGACAAAAAGATTTCCTACTTCACAAGTTTAGTGCTTTAATATAAAATCCTCACACAGAAGCCTTCCCATGGTGCATACGTCAATGAAGTGACAAAGCCCACTTCAAATTCCTCAGCAATGAAGATGCATCAAAAACACGTTCCAAGAACTCCCAAACCAGAACTGCAAGCAAATAATTATGTTTTTATTGTAGCTGAGAGAGAAAACTAATTTCTCTGGTCTTGTCTAGTAAAGGTATTGGCATTAATCATAATGAGCCGCAATGTTGATAGCGATAGTGGTTTTTACACTGCTCACAAACTGTTTATATGTGTTGATATGTCTGTTGTATTTTTATTGCTCCTTTTTTCCACATGTACAAAATGTTAGCAAAGTTGATCCCATAAAAAACAGGTAAAAAAAAAAAAAAGTGTTTCTCCTGCCCAGGATGTTTCTGTGCTAAACTAAAACGTGGAACTCTAAGAATATGAGGACCCCACCCAACACTAAGATCTGCCACTTATAAACATTGTGGTTTCTTACGGAGCTACAGTTATGATGGAGATCGAAAGTTGAACCTAAGCAAAGCTTAGCAGAATGGATTTGTAACAGCGATGAGTTTAGTAGCTCAGCCGAAGCACCAGGCAACCACACAACATTGAGGTGACTCCATCCAACCATCTCGTGGGGGCTTCCCACTAGATTTTTGACAGATTATTGACAAAATTAAATCAAATTTCTAGTCAATTCTATCACAGCCACTTTGAGCAATGATTGCTCACTGTTGCATAAAGTAAAACAGATATTTAGATACTTTTGTTTGTTTGTTTGTTTGTCTCGACTAAAGCGTACCCAAATGTGACTTTAAAACCAAGGCACATTACAAACCAGGACTTAAGTGAACTGTTACAGCCCCCGCTGATCATTACGATGATTGCTTGCATTCTATTATATTGATCCATTTCCAAACTTCCACTAGCTTTCCAACTTGCAACTGAAACGCAGCCAACTTGACTTTCTGAGATTGAACTTCTGTTGCACAATGAATGCACCACAAACTCATGTCCATCATTTAGTTCAAGCTAAAATGCTTCACATTCACAGCCTTCACCATTACGGTGAAATCTGAGACACAAGTAATCGATATAGACACAAGTGATTTTTGCAGCTTCCAACTCAGCATGGTGCATTACATAAAAATGGATCTGGCAAACTCTTGCTTTGAAAGTAGCAGCACTGTGGAACCTGAGGGAAAGAAAGCAGAGGAGAGACTGGTGGAGAGAGCAGCAGAGGAAAGAGGAAATGAATGGAGGCTATTACAGATTATACATAACAATAAACCACTAATGTCAGGATGTTATATGCATGAGGCTCTGATAGTGATAATGATGTCAATACATCCGCCCTGCGCACGCACACACACACACACACACGCAGGCACACACCCCAGAAAGCAGTAACACACCCACATCAGTATTTATCATTTCCTCGGGTCTGGGGACAACGCAGGCCGGCAGAACGGACTCTGAGCTGATCCTGAGTCTGATATACAGCCACCATCAACACCATAAATCTAACCTGCACACCCACAATATGTAAGTACACACACACACACAAACCTGCTCACAAAATCAATACTGCAGACAGAAACCATGCGTGGTGATTCAGTGCACCCCCATCCCTCCCACACTCCTCCACTCTGCTGCCAAGCAGATGTGTGGCCTTGAGAACCTTTATCTTCTGGATGAGAAGAATCTCCTTTTTTACAAAGACAGTCATTCATTTACCGGGAAACTGTCTGCCTAAGTATGTCTAACACAAAATATGCCCTGCTTGTTTTCCTACTGGGAGATATCATGCAATGAGGCCTCAGCTGCATTTAGATCCTTCTACCTTTATGCAAAACAAGAGAAAACAGTCAGAGAAGCCAGCAGTGTGACTCTCAGAGATATTCAAACACGACTGGATGAGAACATCCAGTGTTAAACTCAGGCAGCATCATTGACATTTCTGTTTATAAACCAGGAGATATGTAAATCAGGTTAAAATTAATTTTATTTTGCTGAATGATGCTGTCAGTTATGTGGACTGGACAGGAAGGTGAGCTGCATTTCAGGAAGTCAAAATTAGCAGAATAAATGCTGACAATTTCTGCAAGAGGCAAAAATGAGTGAGAGAAAAACAAACATTGTTTTTTGCAATTACAGATCAGTTACCTGTCACCCTAAACCGTCACTTCTCTGACAAATCATTGTTTATTTGACCACAGCATGGAAGCAACATTCCAGTTTCCACAACTGGTAGGTAGAAATTGATCTACCTACCAATAATCCAAAGTTTAGGTCTATTTATTGGTTCATTTAGTAAAATTTATTGGCAGTAAAACTAGTGCCCATTGTTTTAAATATAAGTATTTGATTAACATCAGTTTAATAAGTTTAAATTAGCTTAAAAAAATGTTTAGCACATCCCACCACTACTTAAAAGTTACCCAGAAAACTTAGAAACAATATTTTCAGAGCTATGAAAAAAACATTAATTTCTTAAAATAGTTGCGAAACTCCATCAAACACATAAATAAACATATGCATTCATGTACAGAAAGCACTGACTACTTCAGATATGCATCGTAAGATTGATTGCAAGGGCGTGTGTGTGTCCGTGTGTGTGTGTCCTAATTAGACTTGTCTCACGAGGGTGATTGTTCAGTCCTCCGACATGGCTGAAGTAATCAAAAGGAGGAAATGTAACCTTGGGGCAGCTCACTGCAGCTGAGCAGAAAACACACACAGATAACCACAGCTACACTTCAACACATATATTCACATATTCACACACACAAATGTTTCAATGTGCTTTGAATCAGACACACACACACACAGTACAACTATTAGACACACTAACAGACTTAAAGTGCAATATGCAAATGCTTAGTTTTACTGCCGCCTCAGAGGGAGGCCAGCAGAATGTCAATGAGGCGAAACAGGAGGTGTCAACCTGCGTGGCGACTGAGTGTGTGTCAGCCACATGTTACGGTACAGTAACTCCATCCACATTTAATCCCAGCTGCTTCGATCCCGCTTATCTGGGAGGCACAATGGCCTTTTTCATTTTCAAATTGTTCTGGATGTTCAGTTTATTTTCTGGAGTTTAAATGTAAGTTTTCAGACAGGTTTATCTGAAAAAGCTCAGAGTATTGCAAGTCTTGTCACTTAACTGTATACCATCTTCCACCCCATTTTGGGATTGTTTACATATTATTTGTAAACTGAAATGATACGTATTTAAATTAAAGCCTCTTAGTTTCTTCAAAAGAGCTGATGCCTCTTTACATCTAATGGAATGAGAAATATGTTATTTATGTATCTCTTGCTTAAGAAAATAGGAAACACACTGCATTTAAACTGCAACTGATAATAAGGTCAGTGTTAATTAATAGAATACCGGTCCAGAAATGCTCAATCTCCTAGCTTTATGCTTTCTTCTATCAAAAAATTACAAAAGAGACCCATTGAGCATAAACATTCACAACAAATATTTTTTGTCCTTACAAGAAAATGATATTTTCATATAGCTGCTTGTCACTACAACGTTTGTGATATTTGTCCAAAAAACATTAACTCTCAAAGTTGATCGAGAGCAGGGTCCATCTGCCGCTGAGTGGGAGGAACGGCCCGCATGTAGTCAGTTACAAAGCACTTCCAGATTCTTCACCCAACACGTTGGTGCGCCCTTGGGCAGCACACTTAACCTCAACGTGTCTGTTCAGGTGTGTATTAGTGTATGAATGTGTGCTGCTTCTGAGTGCTCTGGATGAACGTGGTGTAAAAGTGCTTCACTGGTCTTCCTGACCAGTGAAGCATTTTATAAAGTCCATTTACGACTTAAAGTTTCCTACCTGATAAAATCTGTTCTGCTGTTTTAGTCAAAGAATCAAACGTTCTTCTATTTCTGCAGAAACTCCAGGCGGACTCAAATAAGACCTGTAATCCAGTCAGATGCTGAATTATTTTGGCACAACAGACAAGCCAGATTAATGAAGCCAGCAGCACAAGTGAAGGATAAAAGGTAATTGACTTCAGTCCTTGATGATCTAATGTTGGGAGTGTGTACATGTGCTTTGGTGCAACTTTGTCGTTCATTCATGTGAGATCAATAGTCATCTATGGAGCGATTTACCTTTTACCTAGTCACTGTATTTACTCTCATTTGCTAATGTTCTGCACATCTTTCTGAGCAAATAGACTAATAGGAAAATACTTTCACATAAAAATGTCAGCATACTGAAAGGTATAATCATGCACTGTAATGTATAGAGCTGCACAAAATATCAAATCAAAAGTGTAATTGTGAAATCAATCTACCAAATGGTACACTAATGCTTCATTATGCATTTGTATTGATTGATGTATTTCAATTAAATTTGGTTCAATGCTGGAAATTACATAGCTTTTCTGCATTAAAATAAGTTTTTATTGGTCTTTTATAATATTTTAGTTTTAGTTCAATGTGTTTCAGGCTTGAATTTAATAATTGAAATAAATTAAGTTTTTGATGCCATTCTAAATGACTGAGATTCTCAAATAACTGATTTGAGGAAAAAATGAAAAACATTAGAAAAAAGAAATTCTGATAGTTATTTGTCACTTTTAGTTACTAAGCAGAGATTGGTGATTTTCATTCAACCAGTGTCATGAGCGCTCAGGGTCTCTTCTGTAAGTTTTAACAAGACAAAAAGAGTGACTTCTTTTATACCAGGGTTACCTGAGGTCCAGCAGGGTCCGAATACAGTGGGCTCACACATAAATCGTAGTGAATATTTTTTGATGCTCCTTTCAAATCTTACAATAACTCAAGAAGAAATGAATCCGAGCAAATCCAAAACATATGCACAGGTTCTGTGGATGTTTAAGCTGGATCCTGTTTCCAGTCAGCAAACATTTTCATGCAACTATATATATATATTGCATGAATGAGTGTTTGCTAAGGTGCAAATACTCAGTCAGTTGCAGAATCACACATGGGCATCTGGATCTTTGCAGAGCACATCTAATTTAATAGATTAGATCATAATGTCTATTAACTGTACAAATCAGGAAGCATGTTTAAATTTTCTTGACAACAGTGTAATTCAGAGCAGTATTTCCCATTATCAATAAGTAAACAGTTTCCTTACCCGTTAGGTACATTTCCTCTCCTTCCTGAAACATCATGTGGCAGCGGGCACACCTGGCACAACTCGGGTGGTAATGCTTCCCTCCAGCCTGCAGATATAATCAAGGAGCAGAAAATAGAGACAAAAGATAAGAAACAAATTAAGAAAATTATAAGAGACATGACAGAAAACAGGAAACATCAGGTGGCAAATAGAGACATGTAGAGGAAAAAAAGAGGAGATAAGAGAGTGCAGTTGTGTTGGGTTTCAAAAGATGCATCTTCAAACCTTAGAGAGAAAACTGGACATTTTCTTTTACATATAAAACACAAAAACATAAAGATCTTGGAAAGACGTGTTTACATATGTAATTAAATGTGCATATAATCCACATAATTAGAAACAACATTGTTGGCTTGACAAAACCAGCTGCATAACAAAAGTTCTCTGTGTTGCAATATTAATGATTAATAAAGTATAATTAAATTTCTGCATTGAATTGAAATAAATTATGACAATAACTTGTAAAATACCCAAATCTCATACGTATTTTAACATAATTGCACATTATCATCTAAAAACCTTGAATTCATTTTAGTTTTTATCTGCCTCGAGGTCAGAAAATACAAAATGTGACAAATTATAATTTCTGATCAAAACTAAACACATCTATAGAACCTACAATACACACCATCATATCCAGATATGTTCACTAAAAATGATCAAAACTGCAAAGATGCAAAATGGGTAAGGAGAGTAACACTAAGCTTACTGTGACTAATACAAATAACTAACTACAGATCAGGACATTAAAGCAAAAAAAAAAATCTTAACTGTTTTAATTACTTTATCACAGAGACATCGTAAGAGAGTAGAATAAATAATAGTAGCTTCTCAAAAACCAGATGAGTGAAACTGGTGCATCTACATCTCAAAGAAGAACACATTTAGAAGAAATATTTTTATCTTATGGCAACAAATATTAAAACCTGTCCTAGTGCAAATATGGATCAAAAATGAGTTGACAAAAAATATGTATTAGTTTTATTCTGCTGGACAAATAAGTCCTCAGTGCCTGACTCAGCAGTGAGTCAGAGTATCAAAGATCTGGGCTGTTTTGGTCCTAAAAGGGGAGAAGCTGCTAAAAACTACTGGATGTAACAGCTGATCAACACAAGTACAGGAAGAAAGGCTCACCTCGAGTACTCTGCCGCTGATGTACCTGCTGCAGCCTTCACACCTGATTCCAAACTGAGTGTGGTAGTCATCCTCACAGTAAGGAATCCCATCTCTGCCAGCAACACATAAGAATTTCATTTTAACGCCATGCTCATTGCAACTGTTGTGCTGCTTTTCATCCGTCTAAAATCAAATGTGTCTCTAATTGGCAGAGCATTTCTGTGTGGTCTATAGCAGTGGTAATGTATAAAGGATTGATTAAGCCACTCACTTGCTGATGTATTCTCCAGTGAGAGTACAGCCACACGTCCTACATTTGAAACAAGTGATGTGCCACTGCCTCTCCAAAGCCAGCAGAGACTGGCCCTGTTTGATCTCTTGGCTGCAGCCTGCACAGTCTGGAGAGCAAAACAGGAGAGGCGAGAAGTCAAGCACTGAGGAAGGACATAATGCCTTTAAGCACTTGCCTTTCTGCTGTGGTTCTCCCACACTCCTGTTGAGACTGTCGCACTGTTTCTGACAGATGGAGCGACCAAAATAAGGCTGTAAAACTACCTGGAGCACAGGCCACCTTCTGAGTGTGTGTCCCTGTTTGAAGGTGTGTAGCTATGCTTTTAGCCGGGTTGACTCTGATGGGAAAATAGCCATAAATGCTTTTAAAGTATCTGTACGAAGACTAAGTCAAATAGTGCTGTGAAATAATATTTTCTTTCAGGTTTTTTTCCCCTATTTTCTCACAGTTAAATGCCAATTTCAATCATTGTCTTGTGTAAAAAAAGGTTTTACAAACCAAAACTTAACTACTAAGCATTTGCAGTAACTAACTGGCAACAAGTTTTTACATTGCTGTGCAGAAACTTAAATCCACAAATCTTTTAAAAAGTGCTTGAATTCAGACACACTGTAGGCTCTGTTTAAGGTCATGCCACAACATCTTTGACTAGGACACCAATCAGAGCTCGTGAATGTCAAAGACTGCCAAAAGTACCAAAACTATGTTGGTTTATTTTGAGTCATTCAGAGATAAATTCACTGGTGTGCTTCATATTGTCTTTAAAATTCTGCAACTATTATTTTCTATCTGTGTAGAAATAAATCAATCTGGGCCAGAAACAAGTAACCAAGAAGAATACAATAAAAACTGCACAAACACAAGTAATTATTAGGGGTATTTTTTCTCAATTTATTGGAATAACAAAAAACAACTATTGCCCTTAAGCACTTTACTGATTGGAACAGGATGCCAATTTAATGTGAGTCAGACAGCATTTAATTATTCCATTGTTTTAAAATATGAGCTTGACTATTGTTTTGTTTTGCTTTAATTGTTCTGATTTGTATCGTTATTCATTTCCACTGTGTCAGATTCTCACATTAAATCCATGAGTTTAACAGAAAAGTGTTTATGTATGTATGTTTGGTTCTTACAGCTCGGTCCAACAATCTTAACAGGCTTGTCCTTTTTCAGAGAGTGTGAGCACTGCTGACACACACACTTTTTCCCACAGAAGGTCACTCTGTCTCCAATTGGGAATGGGCGCCTGAGAACACACACACACACACACACACACACAGAAAATTACATAGCTTTCAACCGGAACACAAAAACTGCATCCATTTAGCAATAATCATTCAAAAAAACAAGGTCTGATGTTTTGTGCTAACTCAAGTCAAATCTATGATGAATAACAGCTGAAAGCATTTCTCTAGCTAAATGTCTTGTTTTGGCATACAAGTTAAATTTTTGTGGCAAAATTTGAGGATAAAAGTTCCTGAAATATCCATACAGATGAACTGTCTTTTTAAAGAAGTTAAGACACATGGGCAACAAAAACAGCAATGTCTAAGATCTGCTGCAGAACTTCAGTGGTTGAATAAATGTTAAGCAATAACGCAGACACATAATTGAATCATACACAAAAACATTTAGTGTGTTCAGATTTTAACCCGTCAGCAGTGATACAATGCTGCTAAAAACTGCTCCACCATTTATAAAATGAAATACAATAAGTTTCAAATTTTCAAAACTAATTTTGACAAAGCAAAAATGTTCTGATAAAAGACAAAAGGCAGTTTTCAAAAGCCTCTTAAGGCAAAAAAAAAAAAAAAAAAGAATCTAATGTGACACTAAAAAAAAGTCCCAGAATTTTGGTCACCTTTCTTTTCAGAAGTGATTTAACACTGGTGACTTTTTGAGTCTGAATTAGATGTTTAAGGTGATGCCACATCATCTCAATTGTTTAAAAAAAAAAAAAAGACAACCTAGACTAGGCCACTCGAAAACCTTCACTATGAGTTTCCGTCTCTTTTTTTGAGCCTTACAAAAGTGGACTTGCTGATGCGCTTAGGATTGTTGCAGCTGCATAAGTGCAGTTCCTCCTTCAGATTTTCTGGAGCATTATGCAGTTTCATCAGTAGCAAGTCATCCAGCTCATTAAGAAACAAAGCAGCAGCCGACCATCATGTGACTGTCAGTTATATATGCGTTTTTTTGGGTTTGTTTGGCTAGTTCCATCCATCCATCCATCAATTGTATCAACTTGTCCTTGCACGTTTGCAGGGGGGCTGGTATTTCCAGCGGTCATTGGGGGAGAGCCAGTTTTCACCCTAGTTTGCCAATCACACGGCAACACAAAGACACAGAGGACAAAAAACAATGCACACGCACACACACACACCCCTAAGAAATATTTAGATGTTGGAAAAAACTGAAGCAGTTGAGCTATTTCAGTATCAGCCTGATGTTTTGTCTTTGTAAGAGCCAAGTGATTACAGAGATGTCTTGAGTGTAGTTTTATCTTCTTGATCTAATTTTTATAACAAAAACACATTTTCTTTACAATTACTTTGAAAACTGCTTTAAAACACCTGGTTGTGATTGTTCCAGTGAAAGTGTGTCATTGTCTCTTGCTGTTGCTGACTGAGAAACAGTAAGACAGTTTTTTAATGAATAGGTGATTTGTTTTGAAAAACTCAGTTAAAGCGGGGATAAAAATGTCAGGAGTTACTTTTTCACAGGAGAAAGCTTTAATTTACTTTACGACAAAAAACGGTGCATAAAGAAATATTTAAAAGCATCTTTGCACACTATGTGGTCCTCTTTGTTATGCTTAGCCGTTGCTGTTGTTTTCAAACTAACAAGTTCCACATGACACTAGGAGTATATCTGATTAGGTAACAGCTCTCGGAAATGCAGAAATGTATGTAAAGCAACAATTCACTTCACCAAGTAAAATGAAAATTCTTGACACCACCATTTCTTTTCATATCTTTGCTGTTGCATTTCTTTAAAGTGGTGATTTGCAAGATAAGACTAGGTTTTGTCAGACAAAATTATACTTTCTTCAAGGTGGTAAGGCTTATGTTTCCATTGGTTCTTGCTTGTCTGCTTTGTAAAACAGTAGCTTGGCCCTACCTGCAGACACTGCAGACAAAACAGTGTGGGTGATACGTCCTCCCCATGGCAGAGACCACCTCTCCGGTGATGTACTGGTCACAGCTGTCACACTGGGTCCCATACAGGCGCTGGTAGTCCTCAGTACAGATGTACTCACCAGAATGATGGAAGAAACCAGAGTGCACCAAGTCACAGCCGCACACTGACCAAACAAAAACACAAAATCCCGGTGTTTTTTTTTTTTTCTTTTCAGAAACATTGATGGGAAGCAAAGGAAGAAATAAATGCAATTAATTATCCAGGGCATCAAATGAAAGATAAATGATACCAGAGGGATTTAAAAATGCGCAAAATCAACATTTTTGTAAATTTTTTTATCTTAAAGCTTCAGTTTTACACTAAATCAGCAATAATGTTGATCTGATTGTGTTTTGTTCTTCCTCTTTTCCTATCCAGCTGATGATCTAAAATAAAAAATATACCCTGGTTGTCATAGGAGAATGGGCAGATTAAAATATTTTATACACCTTAGATCAGTGTTTCCCAACCCTGGTCCTCAAGGCACACTGACCTGCATGTTTTAGATGTTGCCCTGCTTCAGCATATATGATTTCAATTGTTGGCTGATTAACAGGGTTTTGTTGAATTGCAAACATCTGAATGGGGTGTGTAGAAGCAGGGGAACATCTAAAACATGCAGGTCAGTGTGCCTTGAGGACCAGGGTTGGGAAACACTGCCTTAGATGGTGAGATTGTCATTAAATGTGTAATGTCCTAAAACCTGCTGACTGGCCCGATATGCCGGATTAGGTAATAAACAGGCAGAAATGACAAAGACTCCAGAAGATGTCCACTTTCTAGCATTTTATATAAAGTGTGACCACCATAAACACTTTCTGTGTTTACAAAAAGTACATACATTTATATGCATTGGTGCAGGCAGTGTTGTGTGAGAGTTTAAGAGGAAAGTGCACACTGTGTGTTTACTGTCTGGTGACAGCATGATTTATGACTTTTATTTAGCAAAAACAGGATCCCTCAGCCAAATGATTGTTTCTGGTCCAGTTGTGCTAACATTGTGAATGCCTCAGATCTGCTGGATGGTTAAGGTGTTTAAATTGATCCAGACCAATATGTGGTCAAGTTAGAGGGACCTTAGCCCATCTCCTGAAATTAGTTGTATTTTCTGGAAATTAAGCACACCCACACCTGGGTAGCTTAGGTCCATGGTTGCCCCCTGGTTCTGGAGAACCTGGCTTACCAGGGGCACGACATTGGACTTGTATTATTGAAGTGATTGAAGTGTTGTGACAAAGTAATTGGGTGATGCTTCCAAATGTCAATGTTGAACTCAAGTCCTGGAGAACCATGGGTTGGTCCTGGAGCTCCAGGGGGAGGTCCGGCAGAGGTCCATGCGGGGTTCTGGTGCCCCAATCCGGTAGTGGGGCCTGCCACCCCTGGTTTTGTAAAACCGGCCTTACCAGGGGAACAAGATAGGACTTGTGCTAATTCACTCAGGTATTGACATAAAGAAGCATCCAGGCGTTCCACCTAATGTCAGAAGCCCCTGCCTGGGTTCTGGTGCCCGAATCCCGGGGTGGGGCCTGACATTAGCTGCAGCAGTCCTGACTTGTGGTGGAACGGGACTTGTACTAATTCAGTCAGGTGTTGTGACAAAGAAGCCTCCAGGCGTTTCAAATTGTGCTATATAAATAAAATTACCTTACCTTAATCCTTTTTTATGCAGTGCAATACATTGAGGGCTACTGGGAGTCCCTAAAGGGCTCCTGTGGGGGGAAAAAACATCTTGAAAACCAGAAGTCCAAGATGGCCCGGATCATGCAGTTCCTCTCATTTGTTGCAAATGGGAGGAACATAACAGCGAACTGGACGATATTGATGAATATCAAGAAAATGAATGTACCAGTAAGTGTCTCTCTAATGCATGTTAGCTAATTTTTGTGTTTTCTTATTGAAGTTATACCATTTTTTTCTGAGCAGGTGGCGAGAATTCCTGCTTAAGAAGGGCAAAGTGGTAACCACTGTAAAACTCTATCTTGTCAATGTCAACAAGTTCATGGGATACTTTAAGGACACCCCAACAGCAACATCCAGGGTTCTGAGAAAGACAGTCATCAGAGTCCTCCGTGCCCTCTCCGCATTACTCTCCCGTCTCAGGAGGCGTGTGGTGATGCGCCAAATTGCGGTTAAGAGGGCAAAAACAAAGAAGCTTATCGCAAAGAAACACCTTAGGACCTGCAGGAATATCTGCAGGAATGAAATCCCAAGAGTCCTTGGGACGTCTTGTGTCATCTCAAGTTCCTTGCATTGATAATCATTCCAGGTTTTTCAATGCGTTTTCTGCAATTTTCCTCTTTTCAGACCAAATGGAAACAGACACTTCAAAAGAAGTGATCCACAAGTTCTTTGGCCTCCTCAGCCTCTACTTGTCCTGTGTCTATGGACACAGGACATGTGTACTTCGGAATATGACCATCGAGAAGGTTAGTGAAGCCAGAACCAATGCAACGGTCGGAAATCAGGGTTTTCTCATCAACGTAAGTGGAACGATATTCAGTACCTGCCATTTCGCAGCACCTGAAAATAGCAGGCACCAAACCCCTTTCCTTCTCATTACAGGTCAAGGAGCACAAAACGAACCATACTTTTGGGTCTGTGAAGGTGTACCTGACCATAGTGGAGTTTGGCTAGTTTGAAGAGTGGCTGAGGATACGGGCTAAGTTGAACCCCACAACTGATCTTGTGGTCTTTGGTGAGAACTACCAGAAGCTCCGGCGTATCCTCACACCACTGCAGAAGGCGTGGTCAGACATGGGGGTGCCAGGCACCCCTACTTTTACCGACTTGTAGTTATCTTACTTTTTCCATTTTTTAAACAGAACAGAATAATGAAATGTTGAAAAGATTCCTATTTTCCAAGGCCCGAGATCACCTGACACCAGCCGGAAGGAAAGAAATAAGCCAGACCAAGTGCCACGACGTGACCACCGTGGACAAATATTACGCCATAGACAAGACCATGGCACAACTGGCAGCAATCAGACAGCAATTTGATCTGGAGACCAACCCGGATGTCACCTGGCAGTCGCCAACAAAGCGTTGAAGAAAAAAAGAGTGCGTTTTAATCTCTCTTGTCATTTTACCTGTGTCCCTACCATTTCAGAGCATGAGATTTTCTTTTTGTTAGGCCTCATTGTTGGTGGCTATTCCACAGACTTAGAGGGCTGTTCCTTCTCTGCTGTATCACGTATCTCCTGCACTCTAGCGGTGGACTCTTCTTCACTGACCAGTGAATCGTTCTGCTTTTAAATATTTCCTGCAGAAATCTCTTGGTCAAAGGGGACGTGTTCCTCTGACCAGGTTTTAAATGTCCTCATTGGACTCACTCTCAGGTGGCTGTTTGTCCCTCTTTTGATCCACCGTCTCCTGTGCTTTGGCAATCGATTCATTTTCAATCACCAGTGAAGCGTCCTGCTGTTCAATATTTTCAGCAGACATCTTTAGCTCCTCAAGTGCGTGCAGCTCCAACCAGACTGCAAATCAGACTTGCGCTTGGGTTTCCTGGGTATTTGTAATTCCCTTTCGATGTCGTCAAATGCAACTTCTTCGACTCTAGGGTCAGACTGCATTGTAACTTTTGTTTGTTTCAGGTTATAAGATAAATCACTTGTCTAGAAACTCTAAAGATTTCACGTTAAATTTGATGTCAATCTCCAAAAGAAATGTCCACCAAACAAAGTTGAAAATCTAACTGTGAACTGCTAAGTAAATTCTCAAGAGAAACATATCAACAACGGCTGCTAATAGGTTGTGATGAAAGTAGATCGCTGTGAGGAGCTTATATAATCGCTGGTGATGTCAGAATTCTGCCTTTAAAGTTATATTGTGATGATACAGTTTAATTTGATATTCAGAGCGGGCTTGTCTGATGGATTTTTTTACTGACAACGGATGCGCACGCAACCTAACTGCAGAAAGAGCCAATGAACTTTTAAACTGTCACTGGTTGCAATAGTTACAAACCATTACCTTGTTGTTTTGACATTGGCTAGCATGTGGTGACATTCTCCTAACTGAGTTATGAATCTCAGCAGCCTCTCCAGAGTTACCATGATAATCTAGGCTGCTTCTCAGATTTATTTTCTCCTTTTTGTGAATTTGGATGGATTGTCATGTCTTAGTAGGTTAATAATTGTGCATAATCTTTCCATTATTGGATGGTGAATTAAAAAGCACTCCAGATCTGACTCCAGGTGATGTCTAAATGCAGCTGATTCTAAATGAGCTTGTTTTATTCTGAAATAAAACCCAGCTTGTATTCCTTTTCTAATACAACCTCATTAGAAATGTATGCCACTGTTCTCAGATTAAAAAAAAAATGCATTAATTTCCTTCGACTTCACAACTATGCTCTGCTTTGTATTTAGCCATTTCATAAAATCCAAATAAAAAACTGAAATTATTGAATGGAACACAATAAAATGAGGAAAGCTTAAGAGCATGCATATTTTTCCGACGCTCTGCATGAGTTTTATGCATATTAATTCAACAGTAATCATAATGTGAATGAATAAAATCTCTATCATCATTTTCCCCTTGAGCTCTGCAGAAGTCAGCACACCATTTATCTGTCAGAGTAACATAATCAGCAGCATGCAGGAACAGGAAATTAAGGCCTATGCATCAGTATAAACAGTGGGACGATGATACGACCTGAATTAAACTATAGGTTAGACATCTGAAAGGCAGCCAACGGATCAAGATGTCTGGCAGTGAATGGAGTGTCCATTCTGTAATTAAGCTAATGTGCTCTAAACCCAGTGGAGTGAATGGATCTGAGCCGATCCAAGCCGGAGTGTTAAGAGGCTGAGACGGAGGGTGAGACTGCAGGAGAAACACTGCACAGTAAAGCCGAGTGGGTTCGATGTAGCTCCAGTCAGGCCTGGGGCCAAAACTATTATGGAATATATATTAAATAGAAACAGTTTCACAACCCTAATAAAAACATTTAATGGCTTCATAAGCTGATATATGTGAAAATCCAAAAAGACTTTAATAACAGTAGACAATGTATCTGAATTTGTATAGTTTTGCAGTAAGGCAACTTTATTAGAACAAAGCCTTAACATCATATTATAGTTCAGATGATTAAGGCATAAAAATCAATAAGACTGCGTACAGAATGGGAATATAAATACTAATAAATAACAAAAGAGCGACAATAGAAGACATTTAAATAAAATTAAACTTAATAAAAGTTGAGAAACACAATGGCTCTTTATTCCAGGTTACGGCACATCCCCCATTTTCTGAAGGATCATTACTCCTAAAACTTAACCATTAACTGCAATTTCACACAGCTAGGTAGGATATGATGCTAAGTTTAACTGTGTTTACACATTGAGATTGCACAGCCGAGGTGTCTTATTCCACTAATCCTGAATGAAAAGCCACATCATCCTGATTGTGTTTTACTAAGTGTCAGTCATTCAAAAGTCTCAGAATTAATTACTTTAATTTCAGAATTCTGAGATTAAAGTCAGAATTCTGACTTTTATTTTTCAGTGGCCCTAATCCTCTTCCGTATAGCCAAGTGCTAGCTTTCAGTTTTAAATCTTTGGGGTGCACCCTGTTAACCTGAGATCTAATCTGTATCAAATTCAGTTCCAATCCACCATCAAACACAGCAGGAATCCACCTCAAGACCAATTAAGCATACCAAAAAATATATTCATACATTTTCTATGAAGCAGTTCTACCTAGAATCCATTAGGTTTTTGTAGACATCATATTTCACATTGATTTGTTAAATTATTCAAGTATTTAACTGTGTTATCGATTCACTTTTTGATAAACATTAACATTAAACATTAAATTTTACCCAAATTCAGTAAAAGTTTATATTTGAAAAACTAAATAATTCAAATTATTATTCATCAACAATGTGTTTAACAGAATAAAAACCTAGAATACGCTCACCGATCTCATGGTGACTCCGAACACGAGGACCGCTAGATTACATAACAATGCATGTTTTTTGTTTGTTTGGTTTGTTTTTTACCACAGTAATATGACATTTCACCGTGAATAAAATAACCATTTACTATATTTTTATAGTAAAGCCTTCAGCTGAAAGGAATACGGGACGATCTTTCAGGGAACCCGTAGTAAATAAAAGCTAACGAGGCTAGCGATGTTGCTTTTAGAAGTGCTCTTTAAAATCGGCAGAAAAACTGAAACTCCGGTCTGTCTACTCACTTTAGCTTCTTCCATCTCAGAAGTCGGCTGATAAACGGCAAAACTATTTGAAAAACTTTGTCACAAGTTTGTATCCAGTACATTTTCCATCTGAAACTACACAGACGGTCACACTGCACAGATCAGCAGTATCTTCCTCATGTCAGTTCTCAACTACACACAACAATGCTGCAGACACGGAGAAGAAAGGCGGGGCTTACAGCGACAGTCTGCATTCTGATTGGCCAAACACACTGGAATATAAAAGCTCTGATTAGTTAGGCAGACTATCCGGCTTTCCTAATCTCTGTTTTCTTAAAGAGGCACCCTCATTTTATATGGGTTACGTTACCATAAATATATGTTTTAAGGCACATTAAAAAAAAAAAAAGAAACCCTGTAAAACTATGCATTGTACATTCATGTCTTTCACTATCGTTAGTTTTCTATTTTTTTATTTTTTTAATTGTCAAAATACAGCTCTATTGTGGCTATTTCCAAGAAGTTCTGGGACACTCACCAGGGAGTCACATTAGGATGACTTCAAAAAGAGTTAGAAGTCTATTAATTAACTTAAATTACTATCAAAAATATAATTCTATGTGAACTTATTTATATTTAAAAATATGAGTCACTTGTATGAAACGTTTTGTAATTTTAGCCTTATGGTTTACTAAATATTTAGTTGTGCAATTTAATCTAAAATAAACTTATTGATCTTTATATGCAACATACTTTCATATCAAATGTTTTTAACAGGCAATAAAAACTAGGACAACATCCCAAACATAGAACAACTGCTTCCACACAACTTTGAAATGCCAGTCTGACCTTTATTTGCTTGCTTGGGACTAAAGCTCTCTGAAGACGCACTAGCTACTAAAACAATGTTTCATGCTCTTGTGCGCAAAACAATTCATATGCTGTCTCACCACAAGACACGCATGATATGCAAGAAAGTCAACAGTTCCAGCTTCAGTGGATTTCAAACATAATGCGTGATGATTTATTTTTATTAAACCTGATGTAAACAAGTCTACTAAGTATACTAAAAGGTCTGTTTCCTCCTACTGCTGTCAATGCTCACTTGAGAATTGAGGCTAAATCCACATCATCATTTCTCATCCAGCTCAAAGCTTTCACACATCATTGTCTAAGCGGAAAATGATTAAAATGTGCAGGAAAGTGGGGGAAAAAGGGAGAGCTGTTCAGACTTGGCCTCTCTGGAGGGATCTCTGGTATATTTGGTTTTCTTGTCCAGACTGGCCCTCACCCACTAAAATCCATTTGTTAATGAAAAATTCTGACAACTCGGATTGACTGATCCTCCAAAACTAAATATCACCTGAACTGTGAACCAGCCTCAGAAGTGTTACTATTCCGGATTACTAAATTCAACTAACTCTCTATATCAGTAGACCCAACAGTCTAAGAATCTTTCTGTATGTTTTCCTGACTTCCCTTTAATTAAAAATGTTTTCACAACGTCCTCCCATCCATTTTCTCACTTATGTTTTCACTTCACTTACCAAAAACAGCAAAATATCTGAATACTTTGGTATATGTTACCAGTAAAGATTAGCTTATTTGACTTAAGTGCCTCGGTTAGGTCAATACAAAACTGATTTTGAAGACAGTAAATCAATTTCATTGGTTTATCGCCAGAACAAATTGGCTGAGGCTATAAAAGAAAATCAGCTCTTACAGAAGGAAGAGTCAATGGAGTCATTTTAAAAAAAATTCAAAACAAAACAGACTGGACATTTTCTAGCAAAACCTGTTGCAAATGTGGCTGCAAAAATGGTCATAGGATAATGCTAATGTGATTTATGAAACCCTATATCAAAACTAAAAAATATTTCCATGCTTTTGGTGACCTCACCCACATAATTTGAGTCATGAATGAACGAAATGTGGCAGAAAATCTGTCTGGCAAACTTAAGAATTCCTAAATTACTGATAATAAATGTTTAGTCTCTCTAATTTTATCTAATTAATTATCAAGATAAAAGTAAAACTGCACACAAACACTGAACCACTGTGCAAAACAGGGCTGACTCAAACAGTTGATGCTTTACAGTTTACTCTTGGAGTCTCGTTTGTCCATATGGGTTAGAAAACATTAATATAAAAAGGTAATTTTGTGCTGAAAATTGGTTATATTTTGGACAAACTTAAAAAAAAATAAGCATTTGATTTATCTTTTCCTTATAATGCAGGGGATTTGCAGCTCAAACACTGGGGCGGGGTTCCAGCTTCTCATACTTTGCACTATAAAACAACTCCATACACAGTAGAAATCTGAGTAGTTATCTGTATTCCCACATAAGAAGACAGGATTATTGCAGACATAAGGATGAGGTACAAGTGGAACATAAAAGATAAGAAAAGGAGGATGGGAGTCAGGGGAGAGATTAAAGTGATCAGGATGGTAAAAGGGCATCAAATGTGATGTGAAAGAGAAGCAGACAGCAAAGTAAAGGGATCAGACAGAAGGACCCAAGGGAGGTATCAATGAGGTTATTGATCTGTTCATCTAACACACATCTGCCTTCCTGTCACTCTCTCTTCCTTTAACATCAACGCAGAGGAGAATACTTTTATGCCCTCCAGTCAATTTACATTGTCTAGATGAATGAATGAAAGAAGAAGCCTAAACAAATGAAGTAATCTTCAGAGTCAAATTAACATTTTTAGTTTATCAAATGTGGAAAAAGAGGTGCTGTTTAGATTTCACTGAATATACAGTACAGCCCTTTACAACTAGAGGTAACAATAAACCTAAAGTGATGTTTTTGAACGGTGGGTGGAAACGAGTCCCCAGAGAGAAGCTATGCAGGCAACATGCAAACTACATGCAGAAAGATCCCAAACTGGGATCCAAACCCCGTTCCAACCATGAAGCGCAGTTGATCTGGTGTTTTCCATTAGTATTCAGATAGCTGTTTTTTGCAGGTAGGATACTGACTACTAATTACAGCTTCACAAAACCCCACCTAAAAATACTAAGCCATCCGTTTTTAATTTACCATATTGTAGCATATCAGCTTTATTTATAGAGCACTTAAATCTGACAGAAAATCTGTGGAGCAAAGAAATACAATCAGTGAGGTGTCAGCAGCTGTCAGGACGTTTTGAGCCTGTTTCAGGATTTGTCCAATAAACAGTTCAGTCACAAAATTAACAGATAAATAAATCCCCTAAAATTCCACTTTAACACCATTTCCTCCCTCTTTGTTGGCAAAATAGTGTAAAATATAATCATGCTGTTTACAGAAAAAGAAAACAAAGAGCATTGTAACTGAAATCCAAAGCAAAAGCTGAAAATGTGAGACACAAAAAAGAGACAAAGTAGAGGAAAATATAATAAGGAACAAAAACAGAGACGTCTGTTTATTGACAATTTCATTCTTGTCCATTTCATCATCTGACTCCCACTCAGCCAACTCCACTAGCCTGTTGTCATCAACAAGATCAAGTGTCCATAAAGATAAACACTTTGATATCAAAAGAAGGCCACTTTGCTCAATAAACCTGCTCTGTTTCCTATCACAAGGAACAAAGCATCCAATGAGCAAACACTCAATTAGACAACTCCATTCCTACTCCAAACAAGCAACCAAAGGAATCATATTCAGCTCTGATTATTTTTTAAAACCCCAGTGAGCAGCGCTGCTTGAGAAGAAATCTGGTGTTTTATGTAAAAATAGAAACTCCCCCCTTCTTTGGTGCTTTGTAACCGAGAGCAGTGAGGCGATGTTCGCTGCAGATCAAATGGAGAAAGCTGTGTTGTCTTGCAGCACGCTTTGGGACTGCGAAGGTCCCAGCCTTTAGAAGGAAGGTTAGCTGGTTGGAGTCTGACTACAGGGTGAAAACCTGCTGACTGAACTGCAAAGCTGGCTGCTGACTCCAGGCCTCTTTTACTGTATTTGGCCCCATCTGTTTAGCTTAACCAAGGAAAAACAAACATAAAAAATACAATTATGCTCACAAATTGTATTTTTTGTGGAGGTTATTGATCTGTATTACATTTTTATTATGACATTATTGGTAAATTATACTCATAATATGTCACAGGAGCTTTTCGGGAACCTTTACAGTAACTGGCAATAAGCGATTTTATTGGAGGGAAGTGCAATGAAAATAAAGAATTAATGACATCAAAAGATTTCATAACCCTTGAATTTTTTCACATTTTGCCATGTTATAACAAGCTTTATTATATTTTACTTGGATTTCATACAATAGACACAGAAAATGAAGAACATAATTGTACAGAGTAAATAAAATGATACATGGGTTTTGAAACAAAAATTGTGTATATTGTACTCGTGTATTTTACCTCACTGAGTTAATATTTTGTATACTTATGACTCTTGTGGTAACAATAGATTGAAACTTTTGCACATTCTAGTTTGAAAGATAGTTCAATTGGTAGATTAAATGAAAACACTCTGTGAGCATCAGTTTTAATTAATTGTCCCACAAGATCTGAGCCTAAAACCTGTGAATCTGGTGTAGTGGTGAATCTCCACTGCAGTCTGAAGTCTTTTGAAGAATCTAACAGATTATCTTCAAAGATTGCCTTTTATTTTGCTTCTTTTACTACATGTTGCAGTAAAAGAGAAAAACTGTAATCATAAACAAAAAGCTTGGTGATTCCTGAGGCAGCTTCTGTCCCTGTGCTCTTATTTAATTGGCTTCCTGTGCATCAACAGCCTGTAATGGTTGAGGTGATGGGTTTCTCAGAAGAAGTGCTTTGGAATGCAATCAGAGGCTCTTTGATATGGCTCAGCACCCAGAGCATCATTTCCTCAGGGGACAGCACCACGACTGATCAAATCTGGACTGAATCATCCTCTACTGTGCCTCCAAAGGTTCTGGGGGCACAGGTTTGATTTGTGCAACCTTTTTTCTGCTGTGAATAACTTGAATTCTTAGTTTCATAAAATTATTGTTGCATTCAGTTCTACAAAAAAACTTTTCTAGATATCAATAAAAATGTCAAAGATAAAATGTTTTTCAGGCTATTGGACTTTACTGGAATGTCCTCCAGAAACCTCAGCCCATACGTTTTATTGCTTGTGATGCTTCTTTTCAATGTATTACATTTCATGCTGTTTTGAATGCCAAGTTTCAACTCTGGCATAGTTGTAGTTAGATATGCTCTGTATTTTATTGAGCACAGACACTAATATGGATCTAATTATGGTGGTTCCTTCTTGTCTGAGTACTGGCAATAATTTAATATTTAATCATGCAAACTGAGTTGGGGTGTGATTTTACAAATGGAAAGCCATGAACCAGTCCAACAGAGAAAGTAAGCAAGTATGAAACCTTTCAGTCAGTGACAGAGAAGCAACATATGTACAGAAGATCAGGATTTTTTACCTTGGCAGGTGAAGCAGTGAACATGGAAGTGCATGTTTTTCACACGCACCACTTCTCCACAGCAAGCCTCCCGACAACGCTCACACGTGATTGGTGAATTTGCTCTGCTGGAGAGAGTAGAGCTGCTACTGCTGTGGTTTCCTCCATAGAGGCCTGACTGGAACTTAACTGGAGGGAGATAGGAGAAGAGGGAAGGAGTAAAAACATGCAACTTATCGTAATTTTCATGCTACTCCTTTCTTCTTTGTTTAACTGATCTCAAACAACTCAAAGTGCAATAAAGACATGTAGAGGGTGTAGTTGTTTGATTACAAAACCTGTAGCTAATAAATTAGGAAATAGCTCATTTGGTTCATCTTCCAAGATTAAACTGCAAGGAACAGAGTCATTCAAAGAATAAAATGAAAATTAAAAAGCATTGTATGGAGCTCAGCAGGCTTAACAAACCTGCCATCAAAATGACGGAGAAAACAAAATCTGCAGGATGACGAGCAGTCATGAAATAATCCAGTGCATGGCTGGCTGCAGGTTTGCACAGACAGCTTAGAAGTCGGCTTCTTAACTAACGGTATCAACCGAAAAGTCTGTTACTGTAAACAGGAGATCAGCAAGACTTACAAGCTTTAATCACCACGTAGCAGCCTGACTGAGAGAAATTAAGGGGTGAAAAGTGTCAGTTCTTTATGTCAGAATTAAAGCCAACATAAGAGGTTATGTCTGTCTCTGCCAGGTAAAGTAACAGCAAATTAAAGAGGAAGCAGCAAATTGATTCTATGTGATGAATTGTAAAATAAGGCAGAATTGTACAGCACAGGGAAACAGACAGACAATTTCCAAATGTTTAACAAATGAACTTGCAATTTTGTTCAGTCCTTCTGAATCAACATTGTCAGTTGGATTTAGGTCTGGGCTTTGACTGGGTCATTCTTGCACTTGACTATGATTTGATTTAAACTTCCTGGTTGTAGGTTTGGGGTTGCTGTCCTTCTGGGAGGTGAATCTCTGCCCCAATTCTTTTGCAGACTAACATGTTTTACTCCAGATTATTTCCCTCCTGAACAGACGCATCCCCAAAGCATGATATCTGTGTCTCAAAATGTTGGTTTATTAGGAAGATGTGCAGTGATATTTTTGCTGCCACATATTGTTTTGCCCAAAAAGTTTAGTTTGCTGATTGTTATTTTTAACAGTGTTTCAAAACTTCCACTTTTGTGTTGGCCTATTGGAAAATCTCAGTGAAACATCTTAAAGCATATGACTGCAGTATCACAGAAAGTTCAAGATGCACACTTGTAGTAGTGCATGAATCACTGTGCAACACTCCGAGACAGAAATTAAGCTCCATTCAATTCCATTACACTTAATGCTGCTGCATTATGCAATCGCAGTAAACACAACATGCAGGCAGGTTAAGCTGATGACAGCAGGAAAGGGGTACACAGAGCACAAGCTGTGGGTGTGTGCATGTTTACAGGATGAGGAAGAAAAAAAGGTAAAAGTAGGACAAAAATGTTTCCTCCAGAATGTGTGAGGCTGTGGGTGTGTATCACAGACGCTGGCTTTGGTTGTGCAGCCAGATGGTAGCATGAGAGTTGGAACAACAGACAGAGAAAGATCTGAGCCACCTGTGATCGGCTGCAAAAGGAATGTGGTATTTTTATACGTTTATTATTAGTAGCTTTAAATGTTGTTCTAGTTTCTGGAACTGATAAATCTACAGCGGAGGTGATTCACTGTGTTGCGATGCTGGAAATAAGGCAGAATTGTACGGATGCAGTCAAATCACTGTTGCTTTCTGTACAGATGCTTCTGTGTCACACAAGGCTGTTAATTGTGAATCTTTTGACAGCACGACTCTGACCTTTGACCTCATGACTGCAAAGCCTGGAATAAAAGCCAATAAGCTCTATCGTAATGTGAGCCAGAGCAGTCAGATGGGACATAACTCCAATGTTTTCAGCAGATTTGATGGCCTCCAGTTTGGGTTCCTCTGCTTTCCAAACGAAGTTGCTGCTTGAAGAACCCTAATTAATATGCGTTATAAAAACATTTAATTTCCCTTTGGGATCAACAAAGTCGTTTTGAATTTCAACCACTGAATCCTCACCAGATCCTAAGTTTTCAAACCATTCTAATGTGGGTAACTGCTGCTCTTTATCGATCTTCCCATCAAACCTGACCAGTTTCTCTCTCTTTCTGTTGAAAAGCCTCCCCGCAGCATGATGCTTCCATTAAAGCCAGACTTGTGGAGGGAGCAACTCAGTTATTCGGTCAACAGATTGTTCAGTCTGAGTCACTGCAGCTTCTGCAGCGATACAATGAGCTTCTTTGTTGCTTCTCTTATGAGCCTGAAGGTTAATAATTGTGTCAAAAGATTTTCTCTCTTTTTTTAAGCAATTTCAACAGTATTTGTGGAGGAGGACAACCAATCATCTGAGGAGTAGTCAGTCGAATCTAATTCTGCTATCAAACATTCTGGACTTTGATAGTAACTTCCACCACAACACTGAGGATTAATAAAATTAAACTCTACTCAGCTAATTGGGCCAAATCATTTCTGATCTTTAATATACAGTTCAGTCAATATTTGTGATCTGTCAAAACTCCACACAAATGTTAAAGCTGTTTCTAACCGCTACATGGCATAAAATGCATATTTCAACATTAGCCTGAGAAAAATATTTCTGTTATGAGAATATTACACATCGCTCACCTTTTGTTGGTCCGCTCATCGTGCCAAGTGGAATCCCAGCAGCCTGCCTGCCAACTGCAGTCGGTCCATATGACCACACGCTGTTTAACTCTGTTGGTCCGTATCCGACTTAACCTGCTGTCCCTCCCCTCTCACTCTGCTTCAGCCTGGAGAGAGCTTTCCCCTGCTCCTCCCCGCCAAGCGGATTACTGGCGGCAGAGCGCACCTCTCCACCCTGCGTAAAGACAGCAAATTAAATGAAAACTGACGGTTCGCTCCTCATCACGCCCTCAGCTCCTGCGCCTCTCAAAAAGGACAACCTCCAGCAGCTCTCGGTTGAGCCGAGATGTCCATCCCGCTCTGACCGATCAGCTTGCCTGTACCACCGCATGCGTGGCCGAGCGTGCGCTCCCGCATCCAGGCTCAGTGCTGGATGGTGACTCGCTTCAAGGCTCGGGAGTTGTCAGAGCGCCCGGTCAGCGAAGATCCTCTGTCCACACGGTGCTAGAGCGCCGTACCGCGTCAGAAAAACACACTGCAACCAAGCGAACCAAGTCAACTCTGTGCGATTATTTTATTTTAACCCTTGTGTCTGGGGTCCAACCGACCCCACACACGTAAAACTCGTAACGTTTGCCACAGTCCTCTACGTTTGCCTCAGTCCTCGCACACACAAGGGTTAATTTGTATAAATCTTATAATAATGTCCATGGAAGAGGATTATGGCTTCTGAAAAAAAGAAATCCTCATTTAATCCCAAAATTCTGACTTTTTTCCCCTCCGAATTCTGACTTTAAAGCGAATAGGCACCAGTGAAGAACCATTTTGCTCTTCTTGAATGAAATTACATATTTGGGGACCCACGAGAAAACTGGATTGAATCCAACATGTTCCTCCAGAATATGTGTTGTCCTCGCACCAAGAAGGTCCTGTGTGTGCATTTTTTTTATTTTTTTTATTTTTTGTATGGAGTTTGTATTTTCTCCCCATGCAAGTGTGGGATTATTTCCAGGTACTCTGACTTCTTCACACAGTCCAAACACACATTTTAAGTTTAGTTGTTTGCCATTATGTCACTGACTTTACAGCAGTCCCTCATACCAATGCATGAAGCGACAGTGGAGAGGAAAAACTCCTCTTTAACAGAAATAAACATCCAGCAGAACTCTGCCATCTGCGTTGACCGACTGGGGGTTTGAGAAAACTGAGCACAGACAAAAAAAAACAACAAAAAAAAAACAGTAGGACTGATGTAGGAGTACTTTATATGTTCATTTTAGCTGTGATATCTCAAAGAAGATATCACAGCTAAACAGAATGCAAAGGACAGAAAAAAAACCCAGAGAAAATATAAAGTTAACAGATTAAATAAAATAAAATAATGCAAATTAGAGAGTAATGAAAGAAGAAATTAGTGTGGAAAAGTGGTGAGTTTTTCCTCCAGTAGACTGAGCCAATAGCAGCATAACTACAGCGATAGCTCAGGATATCTCTGTAGTTAGAATGAAAAGGATGGACTTAAATTAAAGAGACCATCGGTCATCTGCTGTTTATTCTTAAAAAATAAAATATATCTTGACTTTATCAAGTTTGTAGTTTGAAACATAACCTGTGAGTCAGTCATCAAAGTGTTACTAATCATGGGACATAAAAGCTGTACATCAAGACATGTCTGGAAAGAAAATTACACATATTCAGGTTGTTTTACATGTTCTGCAGCACCAACAAGATGAGGTGACTGATTGTTAGCATTAGTAGTTGAAACTGCAAAGACAGATTTACAGACATCTCAATCTGGTTTTTGAATTAAGTTGCAGATGATTGGATAAAATAAAACAAACAGCAGGACATTTCAGACAAATCAGACCGGGAGACAGGGCACCATCTACAAGTACATAGGAACATCAACAGAGGGTAGTATATGTCTAAAAACCAGAAGTCCAAAACTTTCAATGAGGTACCACAGTGTCTCCATAGTAAAGTTAATGTTCCCTGTAGGAAAACGTAAATTTAACTTGTTTTCTGTTTCCATGAAAAGGTCTGACGGTGGTTTGTGTTTTATTTAAAACTGTAGTTTGTTGAAATGTTTTTCAGACAAGTGTAAACTCACATGCTCTTTCAATTATCAATTTATGTTTGGGAAACTCTGTAATTCATAGGATGGACATTCAGCACGGTTGTTCTTCCTTTGCATGCAAAAGCCTCTAACAACAAAACAATGTTTATAGAGTCAACTTCTAGTCCATGCTGGCTCACTTCCCTGTAATTGAGAAACAATGTGCAGGACACTTCCTGCAAACACTGGCAAACCAACCGGTGATACTTCCCAACGCCTGCTGCCGACGTTTCTGTGGAACAAAATTAAACGTATAAATTCTTCCTCCACAGGAGAAGAAAAACAAATCTGCCAATATAAGCTGGAAGAATGAAGCTGCATCAAGCAGCAGAGTTTTGAACTCTGCCCTCACTGTTGTGTGTCAGATCTGAGCTGCTTTTTCTGCAAACATCAGCTGCAGCAGGACTGAATCCATCTCTTATCTCTGTGGCCTATTTTGCCTCAGATAGAAACAGAGAAGTGCAGAGTCAAAACTATGAGTCCTGACGATAGCATGCAAGGTAAGGCCCATCTGGGGTCAGAAAAACAATGTAACACAGAGACAGTGTCACTTCATTTATGATTAATAGGCTATTGTCAAGTATGTCTACCTGTTTAAAAAACAGAAACCCAAATAACTCAGTTTAGAGGAACTGCCTGCCAGCCACACTGGGCAATAATAGGGATTTTAAATATACTACATATACTTATTGACGCTGTTTTACATTTACAACTACAAACGTTGGTGGATATATCCACCAAACACAAGGTAGGTAGGTGGAAGACACAGGATGAATAGTTTAAAAAAAATTTACAAGGCAAAAACTTAAAAGTGTGGTGTGCATTCGTTTTTGCTCCAATCTCAAGGCTTTTACAGACTCTAAGAGGTTTTCTTCTACAGTTGCCCTGTATGTAGCTCCATCTATCTTCCCATTTGGAGATTAACCCAATCCAGACTAAATAGAAGAATCATCTAAGCATGATGCTGCTACCATCATGTTTCAAGATTATGGTAAATTCAGGATAAGGAGCAGTGTTCAATGGCTTGTCTGATCACTGTATATATGTTTTAGATAAGTGGCTTTTCTCCCAGATGACATCCAACTTCAGTCTGTTTTCAGGACGTTTGTTCTTTTTGCAGAGCAAAATGTTCTGCAGGGGCAATTTGGTTATGTCTTGGGAAAGATTAAGCAATGTTTTGCTTCAGACAAACCAAACAAGGGGTAAGTTAAACAAGCAATACCGGCATTTAGTTTCTACATTTAAACACAAAACTGTGGTTTGAGAAAGATAAAATAAACTGGTTGAAGAAAGAGAAAAAGACTACTGTGACGCACTTAAACCATTTTTCCGGCACAAAGTGAAAAATGTTGATATGTTAGAACAGCTGAAAGATGTTCAGAGTAACACAATAGATACTACAAACACAAAAGGTGTTTTGCCTGAGCAGAAAGTAGCCACATCCTCTTGCAAAGGACACAGTAAAGGAAACGAGGCCCACCACCCGATCGTAAACAAAACAGCAATGTGCCCCCAAACACAAGGACTTATGGTTATTCTTTTTGTAGCCATCTCAAGATCGCAATATAAATCAGTACAACTTAAATAAATACTTTTAACCTTTTAATTAAAGCAGGAAGGAAGCTGTTAACATGCAATTTACTGAGAAAACAAATTTGCCCTTTCAGTTTGACTAAACAATCTGCAGGCATTTAATTCAGGTAAATTTAATCAGTATTTCTGAATATAAATGAGATTAGCAGCTACAAAACACTTAGATAATTTTGGTGAATTCCAATTAATTGCAAAATTTTCTTGCACAAGAAAAGTAATTCAGTTGTGACTAATTATGATGATCATTTTTCTCATCTGGTTTATTTGTGATCAGAGCATAAAAAATATGGTGGTTCTCAGCATAATTTCATTTTATGGCACAAGGTCTAATTATATGTTTAAGTCCAAATTAATGAGACAGTTTTGTTTTTTTTTTTGTTTTTTGCTAATGTATCAATTACTTTAAATTCAGAAATTGACATACAACTTAAGAGAGCAAATTTTACTTTTAATTTACATGTGTACTAAATGTAGTTTAACATAATACCTCAAATTCACTGTGTGACATCATGGGAAAATAAAAAAGAAATCACAGCAGGAAGAAAACTGTGGACCTCCACATGCCTAGTTTATCTCTGGGTATCATTCCCAGATGTCTGTGGGCACCAGGTTCATCTGCTCAAGCTATTACATGCAAGTCTAAATAGCATGGGAATGTCCAGTCGACATAATGGTCAGGAAGGAGACATGTTCTGTTTTCCAACTATGAGAAATATATGAATCAAAAAGCAAAATACCTTATGAAAATGCTTGCTGATGTTGTTAGGAGTGTGTCATCATCCACAGAGAAAGGAGGCCTGACATGAGACACATAAAGCTTGTTTTATCCATTTGGATGTAAACTGCTTCTACAATCACTAGGTGCTTAAAAAAAGACGCTGTTTTCTGGCAATTAGATTACGTTTGCTGGTGTCTGTCTCATATCCAGGCTTATTTGGACTCTTTGCTTCTGTTTTGTTTCCCTGTATTGATTTTTTGCTTCCCTTCATCCATATTTGTTTCCTCTGTTAGTTCAGTTATTTTCATATGATCAGTCCTGCCATGTTTACTCTCAGCCTGCATTAGTTTTATTCTTTGTGATTGTTACAGTTAGATTATTTCCTGGTTCTTCTGTTTGTCCTCCCTTGCTGCCTTGTGTCAGTCTACCATTTACTCCCCTTCTCCAGCTGCTAGTCACTTACCTTGCCTCACTTGCTCCCTTTAGTCAATTTGTTGGTTCCTTATCGGTTCCTCTCTCTCTCCCTCCTCAGTCCACCTCTCCAGTCTCACACCTGCCCCCTGTTAGCTAATCAGCCCAGGTCTTTTGTTCCAGCAGCATTCACCCTCAGTATTTAAACCCTTCTCCTGCTGACACTCCTTGCTGGTTCCTTTACTTCATTCCCATCATATTCTGGTTACTTCCCCATTGATAGTCTGTTTGGTTTTTGTTCTGCTCTGGCTCCCTGCGATTTTTTTATTTTATTTTATTTTATTTTTTTGCAAGTTTTCAGTTTTTTTTATTAAATAATATTCACCATGATCTGCACTCCCAGCTCCTGTCATGATGTGTTTCCACCAACAAACACATCATGACAGCTTTGGAAACTAGTTATTTCAAAAACGTCCAGAATATGTCACAAATCAGCGGACACTGCTCCTCACCAAGCAACCCAACCAGAGATGGTCAGCTGGTTTTACTGCTGTATGTGCTGTACAATGGGAGATGGAAACCGCTGACACATCCTTGATGGCTGTGCTAGATGCTCCACTTCTGCTTCCGGGTCTGACTCAGGGTTAAAGGTGCACTGCTGTGTTATTGCTCGTCTGTTTGCTGTTATTTTTGCAAGCAACATTTCAGCTATAAAGAATGTGAATGATGCCATTCTCATTCTTATGTATATGTTGTTTGCTGTTTTGCTGCAGGAGGGATTGTTGCACTCTCCAAAACTTATATTCAGATTTTGGAAAGGCAGTAGCAAAGACACAAAGCCTTGGAGTAAATAACCCTTATCCAAATGGATAAATACTCTCAACATACTGCCAGAGTTTATGCAAAGCTTAAGAGAAATCAGCAAAGTTAATGTTTTGAGTCTTATAGAGATTTTACCGCACTGCCTTCAGATGTTATTAAATTGAAATATCATTGATAGATTCGCTTATTTCAGTGGCTTAGTTCTCTAATTGAAACACATTATACGGATTAATTACATACAGATTGATGTTTTCAAGCATTTATTTCTGGTAATTGATTGCTGAATTTAGTTTGTTTTTCATACATCTTAGGAAAACATGACATTTAGGTTTGTTACCATAAACAGTTATCCAAGTCTGTAAGAATTCAACTATTATTGCCCTTTATATTAGGGGGAAAAAGTGCTTAATTGAAATTTTAATAATTTAAATGGCCAATTTTGAGTACCCTCTAAAATTTATTTTTTACAGTTTGATGACGATTATATTCTTAAACCTTTTGCCAGCTGAAATTCATGGCTCCTAGATTTCTTCCTTATTCACTTTATTCCACCGTGAGTCACTAAGAGATGGCGTGTGTTCCTGGACAGACGCCTTCCAGTAGGAGCTCAAAGGTTTCCTGGTTAAAACTGGAAACAACCCCGATGACAACATCGAGGGCAAATCATGAACGTCTAATGCTAACCAAAACAGACAGAGTGTACTGTGAGCAACTACATTCTGATCCTGTAAAGATGAAGACACCAAACACAGAAAAGTAAAACAAAACAAAGGAGCACAAAATCAATACAAAGCAAAAATTACATAACTAACTGCATAAACTGAAACAGCATGAATAAGCAGGATTAAAATGATCAGAATTTCAAAAGACGTTTCGTGCGATACGTCCCTCTGACTAGAGAAGGTCAGGGTTTTAAAGTTATAACGAGGGTTGACCAGCAGTAACGCTGTGTACTAGAGGGCCCTGTTTGAAGATCTCGAGCTGCGTTTGGGATCAGGGGAGGTCAGAATTTCAGCTAAATATTCTCAAGCTGACCTCTGCGAGCCTTGACCTCGTCCACCCTGGAGGCCCCTGTACCAGGTCAGGAAGGGTGCTGCTTTGTTCAAAAAGTTTCCTAACACATTCAGACAGAACAAGCTCTCATAGCTCCATAACCTTTGTTGAACCTGCAGTTGAAGGTTTCAGTAACATGATGGGTATTTACTGTTTTATGCTGTTTATGTTCTTGTCAGGGAGTTTTTAAAATGTTCTGGAGTTATTTAAACCCTTTTCTTGCCCTCAGGTTAAGATAAGGTGTCAAATTGTATATTTAAACTCCCCTAGGTGTCTCTTATCTCTAGGTGGGCCTCACAGTTATGAATTTGTTACTGAAATGACTTCAGGAATGTTTTTCAAAGAAATTTTAGACAACCTGAGAAGATTTTTAGATTTTAAGCAGAGACTTCTATTGCTGGAAAATGTTGCTTATCTAGGGTTCTACTACAGTTCTTGTCTGAAGCTTTCATCCTGAATATCATATTTGTCCAATTACATTTGGGGTTAAACTAACGCAACATTTCAGAAAAATAAGATCTTGCCAGTCAAACATGGTGGTGGTAGTTTGCTTTGCTGTTTTAGAGCCTGGACAAATTACGGTAAATTATGGTTCCTTAAATTATCCTCTCTACCAGAAAATCCTGAAGAAAAAACTCCAGCCAGAATCTTAAATTGAAGCAAACTTAATAATGCAACAGAAAAATAATTAAATGAATGGCCTAGTCAAAGGTTGGATTTAGAAACTGTAGCATGACCATAAATGTTTTGTTCATGGTGGAAAACCCTTCAGTGTAGCTGAATGAAAATGCTTAAGATAAAAAAATTGTGAACTGAAATTAATCTGCAGTGATGCAAAAATGTATTGTCAGTTATTGCAAATGTGTGATAAAATCAGTGATAAAATTATTACAGTTAAAATATAGAACCAGGTTTTTTTGAGTTACTATTTCTGTCATTGTTTATAAAAACAACAAAATATATTTTGTCTTTGCCTGATATTACAATATTATTTGATGGTCTGAAATATTTAAGTGTAACAGAAAAGCTAAAGTTTTTTGTCGCACTTGGAGGTGAAAACTTTTTAGTGAAACTATAGATTAATTTAGATGGATCAGGACGAAGTGATAATCCAGAGGGTTAAAATTATTCAGGCTCCGATATGTTCAAACAGCCCCACAAATGTTTGGCTAAATGTCCAGAAACAAGTTCAAGTTCTCTCAGATGAACTCTGTAAGTCCATTATTGAGTTTCTGGCATACTGTTGTTAGCAGAGACAGCAGAACCCATTTAATTTGGATGGTGTCCCAGCGCAGACCTCAAATCTGAGCATAGGTCACACATTTTCAGCTTAGTTGAGCTTGTCATTCAGAAATTGTGTTGTCACATTGCTTAATCCATTCTGCATGACTTAGGCCACAAGGATTTTGAGGTTGCTGTAATTTTTCTCTATTATTATACCCAATTTGTGCAACAAATAGCAAAACAACACTGCAGTATAAGTGCCAAATTGTGAAAAAACAATTCAGACTCGCAGCTCAAACTTTTCTAATTGATAAAGCTTTCTTTAAAAGAGATTTGGCTTATCTGTGCAAGTAGCTGCAAATGCTTTCCAAATCTGAAGGTGTAAATTATAAAGCAGAGTTTCACACCTTCTCAGTTCAAACTTACTTCTTACTGGATGGTGACGCTGGTTTTCCAGCTGTTATCAGTTTATGTTACATTTAAAGGCTCAGAGGTTCCCAGGTCTTTCCAGCTTCCTTTCATCTAACAGAAACAGGTCAGGACTTCTTTGAGGCAAAGTGGTGACTCATCCAAATAACTTGTATTTATTTAAAGTGATGATCCTGGAATCTGTATTTGTTTATAAATGACTCCAAGAGACTTTCCCTGCTTGTGTAAATCTAAAGTTCTCTCTCCTGAATCCTTCCTGACTTCTGGCTTGGACTGTCCTGAATTTTGAAAGTGTCAATCTGATAAATGTTGTCAAACAAATCTGTTTTTTAAATGCTAACATAAGAAAAATTAAAAAGTAGAATCAAATATGATCACTTATGAGAAGCTAAGACTTTTTTCTAGTCAAAAACAGAGCAAAAACCTTTAGCAGCACTGAATGTGGAATAAGAGAAAATCTGCAACACATTCAAAAATATGAATTCAGTTTTTGGTTTAAATAACCACTGCAGCTGTACGTTGTACAATAAGTACATTGTGATAATCACATGCAAACTTCTGAAAACAAATGTGATTCTGATTATTTTATAGCCTGGAGTTGTTTCCCGTTTGGACGACAAACTTGGCTCTTTGCAAAAGGTCTTTAATACACATTGTGTGTGTTTGAATGTTTGTCCGTCAGGAAATGGGACAGGTTGAAGGTGAGGTCAGAGCCATTGTGTACATGTGTGTGTGTGGGTGTGTGTGTGTGTGTGTGTGTGTGTGTGTGTGTGTGAGTTGTATAACCTGATCTGCTTCCACTTCCTATGATTAGAGGGTCATACTTGTGATCTTAGTGTCAAGGCTTTGTTGCTTTACAGACAGATTTATTGTTGATTAAAAACAAATCCAGAGGTCAGAGGTGGAGGTGTACACCCAAAATTTTTCAGATTTATAGATGTAGAAGATTAAAGTAGGACTGATAAATCAAAAGATAATCATCTTTCTTTAAATAGAAGACAAACAACACCTTGTGTGCAGTACATCCACAAAAAGAGAAAATCAATTTACCCCACGTTTGAACCTCACTATGTTACAGAATATTACATGTTTCATCTCAGATGTTTCTAGTTGTTTGTTGATCACCAAATCAGATTTCTTTTCAGGGCAAAAACTTTTAAAATGCTCAAGTTTTTGAGTAAGGCCATCTTTCACACAAGACACCCAGTATGTCTTTTTTTTATTTTTTATTGCAGCAGCAATGCAAAGATTACAAAGGAACAACTTTCTACAAAGTCACAGGATACAAGTAATGCACCCCAGAGTTGCTGTAAGCTGTAGCTCTAACCACCCATCGTGACTTCTTAAGTTTGCACAGACTTGTAGGCTTAAGCATCTCCCCTGGCAGACCAAATCCTCCCTCACATTGTTTGAACATTAGTATGGAGTCAGCCTTCCACAGCGTTGGTTCTTATCCAAAGTAGCTGGAGCAGATGTGTTTGGACAGTCAGGAATTCTCTGAGGTCTTTGGTGAGCAGAAAACTTGCAGGAAAGAATAGTAAGTGACGTCTTTGCATCTGTGTGCATCACAGAGAAAGATACAAACCCGCTAAGAGAAAAATGTAGGTACAGAAAGAGATGTTGAAATGAGAGTACAGAGTTCTGCGATGTACTCCCAACAGTGTCATGACTTTGTGAGCTGCATCAAAGAGTACGGGAGAAATGTGATTAATTTTAATACGGAACAAAATCTTCAGTAAGGTATAAGGAGAACAGAAGAAGAAGCAGGCAGGATCTGATCAGAAGAAACACCAGTAATCTGTAAAAATAAAAACATTTAATGACATGGTGATCAGGGGATTCTATTCAGAGGAAAACTGAATATGGTGAGAAAGGCTAGAAATCAGAAACTGAGGGAAGGAAACTAATAGAAAACACACAGAGCTTCACTTAGGACTTTCTGCATGTTTTTATTCCTGTGGATGTGAGAGCGCTCTCCAGGTACTCTGGTTTCCTCCCACAGTCCAAAGACACGACTGAGGGCTTTAGACAATAGACAGAGTTGGAGGAGGAGTAAAATAATGGCACAGTCTGGCCACCAATTTTCTGTTTTGGATTAACTTACCATAAACACAAAGCATAGAAATCAAAACACCTTCTGATATCCACTCCTAAAATCTCAAAATTCATAAATGCATACAGTGAACTACAAATAAAATAAGCCCCAGCAATAATATTTAATATCAAAATGATGGACATTTGAATTCAGCAACAATGGTGAGATTTTAGGCATGCATGCTTTATTTCATGTCTCGTCAC
Organism: Poecilia latipinna; assembly: GCF_001443285.1. Taxonomy (NCBI): domain Eukaryota; kingdom Metazoa; phylum Chordata; class Actinopteri; order Cyprinodontiformes; family Poeciliidae; genus Poecilia; species Poecilia latipinna. Next base: position 486,997 of record NW_015112703.1, on the reverse strand, counting down.
ATGTCGAGTGTTATTTCAGACTTTGACTCACTAACTCCAAAACCTTCCTTATTGTCAGTCATTACGAGGAGGATTTGCTTGCTTTGAATAACTGCCTTGCTGCACAATCCAAATGTGCTTGATCTCAAGGTCACTAGCTGATGGCTGGCTATTCTCCTTCAGGTTGTTCTGGTAGACAGCAGAATTCATGGCCCCATTATTATGTCCTAGAGCAGCCAAGCAGCTCTCTGCTGCTTCCAGGTTTCATTGTTGATATGATACAGCTTTTCTAAAACACATTTTTTATGAAAGACATGATGATCTGCCTGTGAAAGTAAATCTGCTGGACTTCTCATTAGAACGCAGGCAACAGTTCTGATTGCTTCAGCAGATAGGAGATGTCAAAGAAGAAAAAACAAAACAAAAACACATAGAAACCTAAAGTGATGCAGCTTTAATGATTCAACTGAAATCCATTGTAAGGATTCTAACAGCTTGAAGCTCTTTGAAAAAAAAAAAAATGTATATATATATATATATATATATATATATATATATATATATATATATATCACATCACTGGTCGCAATAAACATCCCAACAAAAATGAATCTACTGTCTTTTACAACAATTTCTCTAACAGTCAATTTTGTAGCTGCAGAAGCAGCTGCTACAACTAAATACAGCTTCGCCTATTTACACAACCTGTAGAGGAGAACCGCCTTCTGTGACTACAGGACTGAGAAGTGAAACTAAGCAAGCTCACATGGCAGCTGCATACAAACTGCTACTTCAGCTGCACCTGCAAACATAAGAGTCAGCAACTGTCAAATCACTGCAGTGGATAAAAATGTCAGAAGGCTCCAGAAAAGCTACGCAGCCACTGCCTGCTCTAGACATGGGGAAAAAAAAGACGATGCACACACAGACTTGCTACTGCATGGGATGTAGCAGCAGGAAACAGTTTAGCGCAGTCTCAGCGGCCCCAGTGTGCGCCGTATGGACAGGATGTATCTCACAGAGAAGAACAAACAAACTGCACCTGAGTCCCTGGTGGAGTTAAGAATGTATTTTCTTTTGAACTTTGGTCATCGTGACAGCATAATGTTACTCCAGATGCTTTCATCAGACATTGAGAATTAAAGTTTTTGTTTTTTTTCAGCTGAAGATGAATCTCTGGAGTAAACTTAATGTCTTTGGTGACGACATCAACTGTTCTGCTGTGTGTTGTGAAAACAGAGACTGTTTTTTCTTTTTTATTCCAAATTAATGATCTGATTGCTGCTAATAAAAGCAGGTTAAGCCACAATTGGAACAACGTCTTTATGACAAAGCATCACACATGCTTACATCTGTCACTAAACACTAATTATCACAAGTGACAATGTATTTTATTAGGATTTTTGGTGATATGCTAGCACAAACAGGAACAGGAAATGAAATCGTTCAAACCATCACTCCCCAAAAAGTGAGTAAGGCACAACTGTAACCCTATGAGTACATGCACATGCACCAACACTGACGGGTCAGAAAAAGAAAAAATTAATCAAAGAAGCTCCTAGAAAACTCATTGTGATTTTTAAGAGCTTTTGGAGAGTTCCACAACTCAAGATGGGAGAATCTGTTGAAAGGGCAATTAATCATGCACTTAAAACTTCCCTTTGACGAAGAGAGGCTGAAAGAAAGCCATAAAATCCCATTTTCAGTTTGTCACAACCCATAAAGGGGACTTTAAACACAAGGCGCTCTGACTGGAAGAGACCAAAATATTACTTTTAGAATACAATAAGATGTGAGCCTTTTTTTCAGTAGGTACTTGTTTATTGAGTTATGTTTTAATTATGTAAAGCACTTTGATCTGCCTCCTTACTGAAATGTGATATACAGGTAAAGTTGACTTGATTTAATAAATTCTGTAAATTTTTGGCAAAAATATAGAGGCTGCTAAAGATGCAACTCTAGAAAACAACCCTAAATATACAGACAGGACAGTAATGGAATGATTTAGGTTGTGTTTTACAATGGCTTAGTCAAAGTCCAGAAATAAAGTCAGTTGAAAATCTGCAGCAGGACTTGCATAACACACTTTTCAGAGAATTATTCATACCATCTTATTAAGCACTAGCTTGAGTTGGTAGCATAAAGCATAGTTACTTTAGTGTAACTCGTTTTTTGTGGTAGAATAAAACATTGTTTTGAAGGTTTTATTAACTTTAAGTGCATGGCGATCATTCAGTGGAGAGTTAAGGGGTTAATTCAGCCAGGCTTTATTAGCACAGGATACCTCCGGATTAGGTGTAGGTGCAGAGGGTGGAGTGAAGCACAAGGAGGGATAGAGGAAGGGAAAAGTCACGGACAGGAAGAGGCACTGAGAGGAATGTGTTGGTCAAGAGGATATAACCATACGTAATGACCCATTTATTTATTTATTTGTTCTCTCTTAAGAACATTCTGCCGTGTGAACAAGACAAACACAACAATAGACACATAGCTACCTGTGGTGGTACTAAACCCTTTGTGATACTGCATGTAGTTTCCTCCAGAGGTGAAAAAAGAAAACCTTCAGATAAAGTCTTTGAGGGCTTGTTAAGTGGTTTGTCAGCAGCTTTGGTTTGCACGAGCAGAGTGTTCACTCCCCCGCCCAGACAATGCAAAGTGCGGATCAGCTGGCAGATTAAAAGATAGCTGACCAAGGCTCTAACAATGAACCTTTGACTTCAAATTGTCAAACATGTCACTGATTAGGTATTTCTGCTGCTTGGCAAATATGGCCAAAAAGACGTCATCAGGAGGAAAGAGCTGATTAAAGGACGGCGAAAGATAGAAAAAGAAAAGGCGTCTGTGTGAAGCTCTTTCTGCAAAGCTTGAGTGCTTCCTGTCTCCCTTAAGCAGCTCAGAGCACAAAGCATGACTGCACTGTCAATACACAAATCATCTGACAGAAACCTGGCATTATCTAGACAAAATACGGCTTCTTTTCACCAACAAGCATCACTCCATGGTTGTAAAATAAAACATATTTCAGTAAATCTATAAAACAGGGGCTGGATGTGTTAATGAATGTGTGGATTGTGTTGGGTTGCTTCTTTGCGGCTCCACTGCTGGCATCCTGTTCTTATTTCACATCAGCATCTCCACCCAAATGGTCTGTGTGGGTGGTTATTATTGAGGTTATGCTCATGATAAAACTGCCAGAACGCAATGTTCACAGCAGAGACAGTCAGATGGCTCAACCTGGTGATTTTGGCTGGTTTGTGTTGTGGCTTGTGGGTCGTGCTTCTTGTGACAGTTCTCAGACTCCACGTCTCACAACACTGTAGAGCAATTATATTAGGGGATTTATCCAAAAGATTATTAACTTTAGTGTCCAGCAAAATAATCCATACAACTAGAAGTTTTTCATATTTTGAAAGATTTTAAGCATAAACGTCAATGCATTTTATTGTAGAGGATCTAAACAAAGTTCAGAAGAGGAAGGAAAATAACTTGCGGTTTTAAATGGAAGGTTTTACATGTGTGGCAGACATATGTCCTTTAACCTGCAATAATAAATAAAATGTGGTGCAGAAAGTTGCAGTCAGAACAAATAAAATCCTCTGGCAATTAATTTGACCTTCAAATGACCCCATATGTCCAGGAAAGCTCTCATCAGTTGGTTAAAACATATTAGGAGAGAACATGATGCACACAAGACATTTCTAGAGTAAAGCTGAGCTAACCTTCAGGCAGAGTTGGGTTAGAAAGGTCAATTCATCATCCACAGATGGAAAGAGAACGGTACCAATATCTGAATAACACTCTTAAAAGAGAGTTTTATTCAGAGAGGAAACCAATGCGTACATTATTATTTTTTATCATGAATGACAAACAAATTGTGAGATAATAAAATTATAATATCACATAAAAAATATATTAATTGTTTTAAGTTTTGCATTTTTTTTCTTCATCTTCCATCCGGCGTCTTGAGGACCCCCTACCTCCACCAGGTGCCCTCCCAGGGGGCCGAGGACCCCACTTTGAAAAACACTGCCCTAGTGAAAAATATTGTTTTTAGCGCCACTGCATACAGCAGCCATGGTTTATCTGCATTTGTATTTATTGTTTGTATATTTTTTATGTATTCAGTTAACCATTTCTTTGCCAGCAGAAAATCTTTACTGATTGGAGCATTTCAGTAATTAATTGTAGAAACAGTAGAGAGGTTTTCAGACAATTAGCGGGTGAGAATTTGGTGAGATAAGTAATTTCATTTAATTCTCCTATTAAGAGTTTTTGTGACATATTTCTTACTAGAAATTCCCTTTTTAAAACATTTACATTTCTTCTCCATAATCAGAAGTATGTATCAACAAACTTCCTTCCTTCCTCTGGGATTTTGACAGAACCATCTTTTAACCCTGTGTTTATGTTTCTGTCTTGTCTCCGTTCCTTCCAAACATTTCAGATGTGATTATGCTTTACGCTCATTGTAGCCCACTTCAGGAAACGAATACGTTCTTCTCTAACCATTTCTGAAAATCATTTTAGCAGTGGCTTTTATCATCATTGCCCTGTTGGAAGTATCAGTAATGCCAAGGATTTAGTTTTTCTTAAGACTGCTTGATGTTTTTCCCATGGCTTCATTGTAACATTTGACCCAGGGATATGTGATGATACCTTAGGGAAGGCAATGCATGCAACCACCAATGTCATGCAATGAATGTGAGTATTCATGCCACTCAAGGCAGAAACTAAGACATTGCACAATGCTTAAGTGATGGCTACCAAAAAACAATCCCACAGCTCCATGACAGTCCATCTGTCAGAAGTGGAGCCGATCAAACAGTAGACAAGAACTTGCAGTACATATTCACAACAACTCAGCAAACGGCTCATTTTAAGTGCAATTAAATATTGAAAGGATGAAAGTATGCTGAGTTAGAAATTATACCTTGAGGTCTTTTGTGCCATTAGGAAATCAAAGCACAAACAGTACTATGAGATCTCGGCTGGCTGGAAACACATTGAAGGAGCTGGAATATTTTGCTGGGAAGAAACAAGGATACGAATCATTTTCCAAGATAAAGCCAACGTGATGTAGTCCTGGACGGACTCATGGATGTGCCAACTATCCAAACAATCAAAGGTGTCTTGATTTAAGTGTCTGCAATGTATAATTTCCCCTTAAACTGACCGTCATGGATGCAAGGTGAGGTACACTCTGGGAATTTTTCCAGTCCATTTCAGGACAAACAGCCGTACACAGACAAATACCTGAGGCTAATTCAGAGCAACAAATCAGCTAAAATGATACTAAGACATACTAATAGTCATGTTTTTCATAGGTCGGACTGTGGTTGCAGTTTGATGGTCAACTTATTTAAAACAAATAATGACATAAAGTAGGTGGAGGTGAAATTTGGACATTTTGCTGCCTGTTTATGGCATGACTAAACTAACATGTTTGACAAGAAAAACACAGAAAACAGCCCATCACATTCAAGCAGCCTATTTTTACACCACCTTGGAGCCAAATATCAGACTACAAAGCAATGTGAGTGAGCATGTTTAACTGAATGTTTAAAATCGCACAACTTTCCAGAAGCCAAAGGCGAAGGGTTTCGCTTCACTGCTTCTAAATGTGATCCAAACATCTGGATCTGAAAAAAGAAGTTGTCCTACATGATGAAAATTAAAACCTAAAACCTTAAATGTACTGTCTGCTGTTGAGTTAAGAGAACACCTCAGGCATGCCTTATACACTAAAAGCTGCTTCGTGTTGTCTGATAGGCTACTGTCCTGCTGTGATGTCATGAGTGCTTGCTTTAAATAAGGGCAACAGGCTCAGCTGCTTCAAAGTGTGGCTGAGGGCTGAAAAGACTGAGTACACACATGAGTGAGAACAAAGAGGAAGAGGCAAGACAAAGTGCTTGTGTAAGTGCTTTCGATACCTTATCAAAAGGTGGAGCCCGACCTACTGAGAAGCACGGTTCGAATATGATGTGGATTTAAAAGAAGTGCGAGAATGAAATCATTGGACTGAAGAGAGCAAAGCCTGGAGGTAAGAAAACAGCACTGCAGGTCTGCTTCACATGCATGAGCTCCACTCACTCTGGGTCCCTATGGGTGCTTTTACACATGCATTAAAAAACTACTCTTATTGCTAATTAAATGTTTCAGGGAAATATTATTAAAATAGTTAATGCCATATTGTTTATCTTAAGGATTTGGATTCAAATTAGAAATCAGAAATAAGATAATCCACTTTTTTTCTGAAGGATTTTATCTCACATTAAGTAAACCATTCAGATTCTATGTCTCATATTCTCACAGCTGCCAGGGGGAATAAAATAGTTTAGCAGAAAATAATTTTTCGAACAAGTCAAAATGATCATACATGGTTTGTGTTATGTGGACAGTTTTCAGTCTTGTACTGGTGACAGTTTGTTCTGGTGACATGTTTATTCTACCGAGTACAGAAAGAGCTGGGGGTTTAGGCGCTTATGAATGTTGTTTAAATGTGTGACTGTGAGTCTGTTTTTGTAGTTAGGGCTGTGAGTAATTCATCTGAGCTTCTGCTGAAATATTTAGATATTTCCACATCAAACAATCATTTAGGGTTGATCCTGGGTGTCTTTTTAGTGATCTCTAGCATGGTCAGAGTCCATGTTGCAAGCTGTGTTTTTGCAGTTAATTGTCAAGAAAGTTATTGATCAGCTGTGCAGGGCAGCAAACAGTTCAAGAGTCATCAGTTTAAAGGGCAAACAGGGGAGCTGATAAACACTGGTCAAAGCAGATATTTATAAATCATAATAAAATGCTTGTAATATTAAAGTAATGCCTGAAATGGTGACCCCCACTACATCATCGCCTCTCATGGCCAGGCTCTCCTCTCCTCATTCATTATGTCTGAAAGGGCCAGGTGAGCACAGGTAATGAAAGATTGATTTTTAAAATGAGTTTCCTGACAATCCATCATATTTCTGACATGTAATATGCACAAGGATGTGGGCTTTTTCTTTCTATAATGACAAATCCTCTAAAAATCCAAAAGAAAAACTTACAATTCTGACTCGAAAAAAAAAAAAAAAATCTGAGATCCTTTTGAGCTATGTTGACAGCATAGGAGAGCAATTTCTCTGATTTTCATAAAACAACAAACCTGTCATGGTCTGCCTTAGCACTTTCAATGTGTCCTAAATATTCAGCACCTTTGCTCGCTGGCATGCTGTGGAGCTGAGTAAACATATGCGAATCAATGCCGCTCCTTACAGATGCCATCAAATTGCTCTCCAAGTGTTTAGATTATGCTGGAATTAAGCCAGTTAACATTTTAAGCGGAAAATCCCGTTAACCTAACAGCATTTACAGACATCCTGTACATGTGAATGTTAAATAAGAGATGCCACTCCAAAGGAATAGCTTTGATTATTTTAAACTGAGGATTTGTGAAGTTTTTATTTGTAAAATGTTCCTTTTCCTGCAGCAAAAAAAACAAAAACAAAAAACAAAACAAAAATCCCAGTGGTAGAGACCTAACAGCCAGATGGCCACTTTATTTTAGCTGATTTGATTTATTTCATTAGTGTCTAAAGTCAGTCCTCATGGGTTGGCATTCTGGATCAACACACCTGAATCAAATGATGGTTCATCAGCAGGCCTCTGCAGAAGTTTGACAAACCGGGTAGTTGGGCCATTTGAATCAGCTGTGTTGGAGCAGACACATCTAAAAACGGCTGACCTCGAGCAGTGGAGCTGGACACCCATGATCTACTTAAAACAACTAAAACTGAAACAAACTCAACTCTATAGGACGTAGTTCTACATTAATGTCTGTTGGGCTGAAACTGTATTATATAACTTTACAGTGTAATTCTGTAAAAAATAATATTTAGATCATGGCATCAATTAGTTTACAGGATATGTGACTTATTCTGCTCTAATTCATAATTTTCCATACCTTAGCTGATAATAAATGTAACCAGTAAGGACATGCTTTTACTAAAAGTACTGCAAGGTGTATTTTGTACTGAAAGGCTGGTGTTTCTTAATAAAATCCAGATTTTATTTCAGCATGTCAGTTGATAAAATCTTCATTTACTTGATTTACATACAGAATTTGTGCTGTTATTTCTGTTTGTATAACTCCATAGTGTTCAGAGAACAAAGCTTGAAGTGATTAAATTCATCAAGCTTCATTCCTCTGATTTTTTTTTCTTTTGCTGCGGTACCTGCAAACTTTCACTCTCTGCTTGTTTTTGCTCATGTGCTGTAAAAAGAGACATTAAGACCAGTTTAGATGGCTATATTATAGCTTTACAACTATATTATAGCTTTACAACTATATTATAGCTTTACAACTATATTATAGCTTTAGGTATAAAATGAGGGGATGGTGTAGATTTTCAGCAGCAGCTCTGCTCAAAGACAAATATACCACACAAAGACACTAAGCAGGTAGGTTTAGTTTCAAATAATTTAGCTTTAGGATAAACAATCTGCATAAAGAAACTAGATGTTGCTCCAAAAGTTAACCAGTTTATGCCTTTTGTTACTTCCAGTTAGAGCAGAGTGGGAAGAGCTACACTCATCATGTAAAAAACAGTATTGTTGTGTTCACAGTTCATTTTCGGAACACATCATTGATACATGTGTTGTTTTCTCACAAGTAATGTTACTTGCATTACTGCCAAGTAATGTTGGCAGATCTTTAAGACCTTAATTTACTTGATCAGCTGATCAATTACCTCATTTCCAGACAGCAATGAAACCTGGAAATGCACCGAAAAAATATTACAAAATCCAAAGGTTTATCATCCTATTGCTTCAAACAATGCAAATACAGTCGTAACTTTTAAGGTTCAACCGTGTCTTGAGAAAATTTAGCCCTTTAAATTCTGGTAAGACAATATATCATGTGGATTTGAATGTTTTCCATTTGAGTTGTTTTAATTAGTCAGTTTGACTATTTGTTAGGTTTACTTTCTACAAAATCACTGTGATATGACATCTGTCTACTACAGTTTCAAAACAACCACTGATAATAACTTTACAAAACTTCACTTAAAGCATTCAAACTCTCCTCTTTAAGTTTACCGCTAGAATCATGAGAAGATAGACGTCTTTCCTACAAAGACCTCCATATCCTGAACCCGCATCTACCTAACAGTGCCAACCATCCCCCTATGTTTGACATGGACGGTCAGAATAGCAAACAAGGAGCAGCATGCATCTGCTGTCAATTAGGCCATGTAAAAGAGGCGTTCTGCTCAGCCAGTCAGCCCTGTGTAAATAAAAGTTCCTTCATGATGTTCATGCATGATGTGTAATAAATAAATGCTTATGAAATCAAAAGTTTATAGTCATAGCCTGATGCAGAAAAGGTCACCTTGTTTTAATTCTCTTGCATGTCTGCTTACTGCAGCTATAAAGGTTTTGTTTTACTACCATTTCTTTCAGCTCCGTGGTTTTGGTCGACCTGTACCTGCGTTGCATAATGCGCATGTTACTTTAGCTGCAGGCTGTCGCAAGCCCAGCTTGTTCCCAGCTTCAACCTACTTGCTTGTTGTATACTTAAGTGGGCTGATTAACTCAGAGTGCAAAAACAAAGTGTACAAAGTGTACATGTTCATGGAACATGTTCAGAAAAATGTTCCGGACTTCTGATGACATGATGGTTTGAACAGAGACATCTGTCTTCAATATCCTTTTCTGCATTTTGCAGAGCTCTTTGACTTAATAATAACTTCAATATAGGATGGAGACAAAGTGAAGAACTGACACGATATTATAGCAGCATCACATGCTGCCAGTGGATTTAATGTTATCTGACTGAGATAAAAATGCAAAGAGATGCAAAAGGCTGAAACTGATGAACTCATGATAACACCAAGGAACATTTGGTTTCTTCTGTGAATGACCACAGCTCATGAGACAGAGACATGCCCTCCGCCCACTGATCCAGAACACCAGCGAAAGGTTTGGTAAAAGCATTTACATTAAACATAGCCTGTTTTAAATGCCATTGGCCTTTTGCAAAGAAATAATTATCTTCATATAATCAGATAGTATAATTATGTAAAATTCATTTCAGAAGAGGGGTGAGCAGAAGTCTGATTCTGCATTCAGAACAATCGTTAAAGGAGACACCCTTCCTCACTTAGCACTGCATATTACTTCCTGTATACTGACATTACTTCTGTAAATGTGTCGCTCCACTGCAAAGTGAAAACATTAGCAGGTTGATGCAACTTAAGAATTTGAGTCATAAACTAGAACAGTATTGAAAAAAATAATAGTATCGTCTGTCCCACATGGTGACAAAAAATCTTCTTTGAAATTCAGAATTTATACAGAAATGTTATGCATTAAAAATTCCTCTGACTCATAAGTGGTTTTTACTCCAGTTTAAGGTGCAACTGCAGTGAAATAATCACAAATTATGGCTGTAGAACTTCAGTCCTCAACAGATTATTTTCCTCTCCTTTGCTTTAAACGTTAGAGACATTGAAGTCTGGAAAATCATGCAATGTTAATAACAGTCATACTTTTCTTCCCCAAGTTTTTGAGGGATTTTAAAGTTGTTTTTAAGTTCAAAAGTATCATCGCTTGGACAAAATCATCGATTATGGTTTGAAAATAATAATGAAAAAATGTAATTGCAAAGGATCGTCTTAGTTTCAGTTCCTTTCCAATCCGTTTCAGCTGCACATTTGCAAAAGGTTTGTAATGAATATAGTTTTAATCACATTCTGAAGCCTGCTGTTGCTGTAAGTGGAGATGTGTGTCACTAAATAACTGAAGCTGAACCAGCAACACTGCTGTAACAGGAAGAAGTTTGGAGACAATTTAATTTTGTTCTGGAGTTTAACCAGAGCAAATAAAAAACAACATTTTAGCAGTGAGACTTCAAGCTGAAATCCTTGTTAGAGCTCTTATTCACTTGGATCTGCATCTGTGAAATACAAAACTCTTCACAGATTCATCTTTTCCCAACGTTTGCAGAGAATTTAAATCAGCTGTTGTGAATGACTCAATGGTGAAAGTTTTTATTTAAAATTCACATGGAGACATTTTTCCTGTCTGCTACAGACTGCATATTTGGCAACACAGACGAGAGAGAGTAAAGGTTCAGAGATAGTCAGATCAATAAGCTGGACTTTTATTTGTTTTATGTTTATCCTCACTTAACTTTAGCCTGTAAGAAACCGTAGATGTTACACATATGTTATTGAACCATAGCATCACATGCATCGTAAAAGATTTAACCTCCTCTTATTGTTGCTTCTCAGATTATTTTAACCATTATCACCAACTATTTTTCATTGTTTGTCTTGACAGTAGATCATGGGAGGTGTGACCTTTGCGCAACCATCCATGAACCAGACACAACTCGGCAACATCACCAATTCACCACCAGAATATAACGATGTGGAGCTTGTGCTGCTTGGTGTTGCCATGGCTATTCTTGTCCTAGCAATAGTTTTTGGTAAGTGTAAGAAATGATGCCAGTCACAGTGTCTTGCAAACATTTTCACACATGTGGAACTGTGTGGCATTTTGCATTACAAACACAAATCTCCATGCGTTCCTTTGGATTTTATGTGATAGACCAGCAGCAAAGAGTTGGAAGCAGAGGAAAATAGAAACAAGTCTTGAGCAACTTTAAGTATAAATATTGTGGTGTGTATTTGTTTTCACCTACACTGAGTGGATAAACCACTAGTTGCTGCCAGTTTTTGGGATTATGTCTCCTTCATCAATAAATATCCAGAGACTGGCATTTTTAATATTTGTCTTTCCTTAACCTCAGTCAGTGTGGATAAAGAGCATATGTGAACAAAAGATTTTCCAATCTTGTCAAAGATTTATGAATTTGGGCTTTGACTAGGCCATTCTAACACTTCAGTAAACCTAGATCTAAACCATTATTTTACATCTCCAGCTGCCTGTTCAGGATATCTGTCCAGCTGCAAATTAAAAATCTGATTCCTAAAACATGTTTTTCTGTTTTATCCGGTGACTGCATTGTTCTTCATGATGCTGTTCACTGATGTTTACAGTACAGGTTACATTACAAACAGGTGGACTCTTTTTAACAATTAGTTGACCTCAGAAAGTGACTGACTGCAGTTGATTTTATTTATGGGGCTGAAAATAAAGGCATGGTACACCATTCAGTGTTTTAATTTTGAGAAAATTAATACTCTTTATCAATTTTCTTTCACTTTATACTCATGTACCAATTCGTACCGTGTTCACATCCAAGTAAAATTAATTGTGGTTGCAGAGTAACAGCATTTAAAAAAAATATGTTTGTAAGGAGCTGCACTTTCATTGTCTGGATTATTGGAGAATCAAACCTGATTGATTTTATGCTTTTAGTTCAACAGTCATTGTTTTCTGTGCAGGTAATGTGATGGTGATTACAGCCATCCTGCGCTTCCAGAGGCTCCAAACTATCACCAACCTCTTCATTGCCTCACTGGCGGTTGCTGACCTCATCATGGGTGTGATTGTGGTCCCTTTTAGCTCCAGTAACATCCTGCTGAAAAGCTGGATGTTCGGAAACTTCATGTGTGACTTCTGGACGGCAACTGATGTGCTGTGTGTGACAGCCAGCATAGAAACACTGTGTGTGATTTCTCTGGACCGCTACCTCGCTATTACGAGGCCTCTCCGCTACCCAACACTGCTCACCAGGTAAGGCAGCTTTTAAACAATGAATATATGAATAATTTTAATTTTGTGGAGAAGACTGTGTTTAAAATCAGCATCTCAGTCAGATAAATTCTGTAAGTTGTTTTCAGTCTATTGGCAAAGTTTCTTGGATGCGGCCAGAAGAGCAGATTGATGGAAAATGTTAACCTAGAATCCCTTTAAGACTTGAAACACTTTTTGCAAATGTATGCAGTTGACCTTAGCTATCCATTTCCTAGCTAATAGGTTAAGCTCTGCCAAGGTAATTATTAACCCTTTTAACTCTGCATCATTATGTACTTCCACCAAAACGTGCAGTTCTTTAATGCTCCTGAAAGAACATGGGTTTGTTTTTTTCTTACTGTTAAGATGTAAAAATCAACCTGTTGGCGTGTTGTTGAAAGTAAAACGGGAAACTGAACAGCTGGCTTACAATACCACCTGTTTACAAATGAATGCCATGTTTTACCAAGCATGCAAAATCTGAGACACTTGATACTTAACTCATACTTGAGTTTTTGCTTTGTGTTGTGTAGACCAGAGGTGGATTCTGGTTTAAAAATGAAAAGAATCTGGATTTGAAAAATTCCAAAGGATTGAGATCACTGGACCTTTTCAGTTCTTGCTTTGACAAAAGGCTTGAAGTACCTACTGCCCGCCAACTCTTTAGCTCAAACAGACTGAATGAGTTGAGCTTTGACTAATATGGACTTAGATTTTGAGTTTTCATATGCAGAGTTTACAAAAACTGTATTATATGCCAGGCACTGTGTTGATCTAATGTTCACGGAGTAAAAGTTAGAGTTGCAGTCCAGTAAACTGCTGCACATGAAAACATCAGCGAGAGGAAGATGTGGATCGACTCAACTCTACACAGTGCAAAGGGATACAGGAGAACCTGAAAGTCGCTTCTGTGACGTAGCTAGTGACTCCACCCCTTAGCCAATCAGTGACCGACGGTTTTCTGATATCAGCAAGCTTCCAAATAAGTAAGTTGCATAAAAGTGGGAGCGCGTCGGGTTGAGTCAAGCCACATTGAGTATGTGGAAAAGAGTTATTTATGCACCAGACAGCACAAAGAAAATGCTCATCATTGCACTTCGTCTGACATTGCGATTAAATAACTCAAGCAACAGAAATTTTATGCTGGGAAATTTCAGAGCTTTTGAAACAGTAATGTTTTATAACCTTGTTTTACACTGATACCATCAACAGGCCCTTGCCCCCAGCTTTACCCTTGTTTGACATTTCAAACTGCAGATGCATATCTGAGAATCCCTAACACAAACTAATCTGGTTAGTCTCCAAGCAGCTCATGCTTCAAACTGTTTTCATTCCAAGTCTCATAAAACGGCCGTTTTCAGAAAGGTTGTTTAGGAAACCACTCTGCAAAGTGGTTTCCTAAAAGGCAACATTTACAGGTAAATGTTTTATAGCAACAACAACTGTCACTGACTGTCACTGATCTGCATGCTCTTCATCGTCTTCCCCATGTTTAAACTTCCTTGTCTCTTGATGCTTGCCAGGGCTCGGGCTTTCATGGTGGTGTTTGTGGTTTGGGCAGTGGCCTCGCTCATCTCCTTCCTGCCCATCTATCTCAAAGTCTGGGTGTCAGACAAAAAATCAGCTGTGGAATGCTTATTCAATGAGACCTGCTGTGAATTCAACACCAGCGCAACGTATGCAGTCTGTTCTTCAATTGTGTCTTTCTATCTGCCGCTGGTGGTGATGATTTTCCTTTACACCCGTGTATTCCAAGAGGCTCAGAAGCAGCTGGAAAAGATCAGAGGAAGGCAACGGCACTTCTACCACCTGCATAAGTCTGCACCGTTGACTTACACAGAAGACAGTCCTGTACTGAATAAACTCAGGACAGGAGCGGATGGAGAGGACAGACTGAACATGCAGCAAACTGAGGATATAGACAACAGGCAAGAGGAGAAGAGAGAAGAAAATAGAGTGAGGATGGAAAAAGAAGGCAGGCAGTCTGCTGCAAAGCGTCTCAAGTTCTGTCTTAAAGAGCACAAAGCTGTGAAAACTCTGGGAATCATCATGGGAACTTTCACATTGTGTTGGCTACCATTTTTCATTGTCAATATCGTCGTAGCGTTTGTAGATCTCGATAAATATAAGGAACTAATTCGATTCCTTAACTGGCTAGGTTACTCCAACTCTGCCTTCAACCCCCTCATCTACTGTCGCAGCCCTGATTTTCGGCACGCCTTCCAGGAGATCCTTCATTTGAGGGGAAGAATCTCTGGATGGAAGGGGGCATGTGGATGGTGTAGTGAGAGACACAACTACCCCAATTCTCCACAGAGGCAGAATGGGAACTCAGACACGAATCGTGTCAGGGATCTGGACACTCAGGAAACATCAGGGTGGAAAGGAAGTCTGGAGAGCTCCATTCAGGACAGCTCTCTGACCCTGGCCCAACCAGCATCATGCTCAGAGCAGGTTCTAGATGTAGCTCCCGGCTCCTTGACCAGTTGGGAGGAAAACAGCTCCCGCAGTAGGACTTGTAAGGAAAATGTTGCTTCTATTGCTTGACCAAAAACAATAACATTAGACCTTAAAATGAAGGGGTGGTATCATGTAAAATGAACTTTTTTGAGCTTTGCACAATATATTAATTTTATTCCCTTATCAAAAACATACATGCAGTGTTACCTCAATTCTTTAAAGCACTCCTCGGAGTTACAGTTCCCAAGCTTCTGCCTCACAGAGCTTCCCTCTCATTAGAGTCTGCCCCCCTACTCAGCTCCTTCAGACTAGCCAGCACCAATTAGCAAACACCTGGTGGAACTGTGCATCTGCTGAGTTTATTATACGAGCTACTTCTCAGTGCAACGCTGGTAAAAACGTTGCTAAAAGGTTAATGGAGAAAATGCTGTTGTGATGACTACCTGAAGGCGAAGTTGCAGAAGGACAAGGAGTTTTTAAAGAGACAGAGACCCAATTACAAGGAGTTAAATCAGGAATTAAAATAGTCTTTAAATCCTGTTTGATATGTAACAACTGAAGGTAACATAGACGGTTGATTATGCTATAAAATGGCACTATATGCCTGGAAAACACATAATACTGCCCCTTTAAAAATACACTTCTATATAGCATTAGCTAATTTGTTTATCTTTGATGGACTGATTGAATTTTCTGGTGTATAACATGGCTGGATAAGATTATATTGTCTCAGTGTTACTGTGACTTTACTTGATATCCATGTTCCTCTTCTTCTCTATTGCAGTTTTTTAATTGCATTCAATAGACTGAAATACAAAGATCAGTGATCTAAGATGAATTTAGCATTCATACATTCACCCAAACAAAAAATATGGAATATTTTCACACATAAGACACAAAATTGTGACATGCCATCAAATTCTCTGGATTCTTTTAAGGAGGTGACTGTTGGAACTAATTACCTATAATAATGGAAAATATTAACATTGTAAGATTTGATTCATGTTATGAAGCAGTCCATTTGATCCTAAGCCAATCTGGTGTTTTAAAAAAATCAATCTGTAAACAAAAGTTAAAATAAATTAAGACTTAAAAACAAGGCTTGAGTTTACAAGATAATTTACATATAAGAATATAACATATAATATTATTAGAAATGCTATCGTCTTTTGATACAATGAATGGTACTCGGTTGCATCCATCTCTGTGATGTACTTTGTGGGATATTTGAGATTTTATTTATCCACAAGTGGAGTTAGTGGTTTAATTTATAGCGTCTTACTGAAATCTTTACACCACTTGAGGATTTTCAGAAATTGATCACTTAACAACAAACCTCATTGTATAGATCAACATGAAGTGAGTAAAAAAAATATATATATATAGATTTTATTTTTACAAATTTGAAAATGTAAAGTGTGGCATTGATCTGTTGTTGCCCAACCTTTATTCTGATACCCCTAAAGAAAGTGTAGGTGTGGATAAAGGACTCATCTAAAAGTTGCAGGACATCTTCAGGACTCCTTTCATCTAAAAGGTTTTGATACAGATTTTATTTTCCAAGAATTTTGAATCCCTTTTGTGCCACCTTCATTTATAGACAATGAATTTTATGTATTGCTTTGTGTGGGTCTGTCACACATAATTGCAGAAAAAGGTTGTAACGTGATCAAATATGAGAAACTTAAAGGGGTATTTGATAATTTCCCAAGCCACACTGGTCCACAAAGTAAAATATTTTACTAAGCATACAACACAAGTTTTTAAAAAAGGTCTGTTATTGGAAGTGACACAGTTTTGAATCATTCATTCATTTAGAAAATAGTACATTGTATGTTGGAATAATGGATCATTTGGTCAGTGAGATGAAAGACTGGTTTTCACCGGCAGCTACAGAGGTGACTGTATTCCACAACATCCTCTTCATATTTCAACTATCTTAAAGTTTTACATGAATGTTGAAGGTACTGGTATGTGCATATTGTTCAGTTGCAAAAAATAAAAGATGATTTTATCACTGGTGCATCTGTTAGCAATGGTAGGGAAACATCCAAAAACGGCACATTTGGGTGATGTTGGACTTTATTTAGCTTAGCAAAGTTACTGACTATGTACAATTTTAAGAGCTACAGAGAAAGTACCTCATTACTTTAACAAGTGATTTCAGGTTACTTCATTCCAAGCTGTTTATTGAAAACTGTTAAAAATGTTCTCCTTTAAAAATGTGGCATTTGTTGCCAGTTTATTGCAGATTAAATTACACATATATATGGTAGTGTAAGAATGTGTTGAGCTATATCGTATCTGTATATTCCATAGCAGATGTGAATGTTTAGATAGGTCAAATACCCTTTGTTATTGGGACAGTAAAGATTTAAACTGTTGTCCGTGTTAACCACAATGTGTTGAGTTTACTGTGGTTGATTACAATCACATTTATCGTGATGATGCATCAGAAAATGTTTTAGTTAAATGTCTGTATCTGCCTAAGGCCTGGTTGCCCTGATCATATATTAAGCAAAGTTAATTTGTCCGGTGAAGTTGTTGCATCTTTGGGTAAAAGACTGAAATGTTATGAGATTTGTTTTAACAGCCTTGTTCTGAGTTATCCATGGAAATAAACGTGGAAAACAAACTTGTTTAGGTTTTTAGCCTTTCCAGGATAAGCAGCACATCTTATAAATATACTGGAGTCAGATAATTTTTTCTTAAATCTTTTTTTACAAAAATAAAACTCCACCCATTTAAGTTGGACTATGTGTCAAAGCAATTAACGTAGAAAATCAGTCTTATCTGTTACAGCTTTAATTCGTTTGCTCTGACTGCAGATCTGGGCCAGCTGTTTTTTTGAAGAGTGATTTATGAAGGCCAATAAAAATCTGCCTAACTTCGGTTTTAATGAACGGTGACTAAAATAAATGGGCTTCTGTGTCTCATCATGCATTAAAAGCTTTCAGAGTGAGAATTGGCTGCTGCAACAAAAGATGAATTAATTGTAAGACTTCTCACATGTCTTAACCTGTAGAGTCCCTTGTTTCCTGTTTTGAAAAGTGACAAAGAAAAAGAGGTCTCAATGCTCCATCTGATGGAGCATTGAGACCATCAGAGGTCTCAATGCTCCATCAATGCAATATATATATATATATATATATATATATATATATATATATATATATATATATATAAATAATATATGTGTGTGTGTGTGTGTGTGTGTGTGTACATATTGTTGCGGGAATCAATCAAGGACGTTTTGCTCCTTTGTAAAAAAAAAAAAAAAAAAACTGTTTTTTTAATTAAAAAAATGAGGCAAGATTGTACAACTGTTTTTTTTTCACTACTATTATATATAAATACAATAGTATATATAGTATATATATATTTCACACCTTTACAGGTATGACAATTAATGTGGAGGATGGAATATGGTTAGTGATTAACCTTCATCTCATAATAAAGTAGCTGTAGACCACAAAGAAGAAAAAAACCCTTATTGCTTTGCTAATAAGGTTTTTCCACTTCCAGACAAAACGTCCATTATGCAGAAAAACCCCTGAACTTTGCTCACTCTGAGGCAGAAAGTCTTACTCGATGTGGGGCTGGGTAAGATGAGGGGTTGTGGGAGCTCCACTTATGATAAGATTATGAAGAACAGCTCCATTATTCTGAGCTCCTTCCCGATAAACCTCAGAAGCATTTATGGTGGGATAATTGTGTATGAGATAAACATCTGAGGCCCTTAACTTGTGACTATCAGATGGTTTCTTTTGCTTCCCTGAATTCATTTTCTATCATCACATATTCACTGGATCTATTCCTTTGCCTCTCAGAACAACACTGTGAAGCCGCGCTTTCATTTTGGTCAACCTTCTTTAGCTCTTCAAACAATGCAACGTTTCAGACAGTGCAGAGCAGATGATTATTGTTCAGTTGGGCCCACAGTTTAGATAAGGTTGTCTGAAACGCTCACTTTACAAACACAGTGCTTCGTTTACGCGCGTTTAAGTGGTTACACAGAATAAAATGATCTGAGAAGATGCTCAGTTGATGCAGAATGTAAAAACCTTGTTTTGTTGTTGTACTTTTTGTATTGTGTAAGTGTAATTGGTTGTGTGTTTGACATTTGAAAGACTTCCTGGTGTAAGGTAAATAGTTTTCATATTTAAACCAACTTGCAAATCTTATTTTCCAATTATTAAAAAAAAAATTACAGCCAAAACATGCATTTGCCTGTAAATATTAAGCACATATAAAGCACAGAGACTTTTTCTATGGTTTAAAATTAAAATTAAAATTTATTCCTGGTATTCTTCAAAGACAAAACAGAAACACTTTACAGATTTACTTTGTGAAAATGTCTCATCCTAAAGCCCTTCATATTGCAAGGCCAAAATCTCAAAACATTGAAACAACTTTAAATTATGCTTGTGCTCTCAGTTTCAGAAGCTTTTTAGAGAAAAGCATTTTTGTTTTCTACCTCCTTAAGATCTAAATGAATGTCATCTCACTGTTGTAAATATTTATTCATAAGCTGTTGTATATGTTTGTAAGTAAAAGAACAAAGTTTGAAACTGTGTCATTTAAATATGTCCCTTTGCTTGTCCTCAGTTGGTGAGTGTGTGTTTATTTCTGCGAGTCAGTTTTGTGGTGCTGTGGGAGAAGGAGGGGAAGCAGAGCCAGTCAGATCCAGTTTTATTTTTTATTTTTTTTCTCAAATACCCACTGCTTGATTTCTAAAAACAGCAAAGCAAAAGATTTGGGGAGTTTTTGTACAACACCTTACAGTTACAGCTGCTGCTGTCATACAAGAGTCTCTAAGAGACAGCTGGAGCTTTTATGGAGTAAGGCTCTATTAAAAAAGTTGTAAGCACTTCATTTCCTTAGCTGCAATTGTTGTGTGTCTTCACTTAGTACAAAAACTGTTTTGTTCCTTAGCTAAAGCTAACAGCTCATATGAGAAGACAACAACTTGTCTAAGCTAACAACCAGCCAAACAGGTTAAACTCAGACTAGCCCTAGACACAAACTGCTATTTCAAAAGTTGTTTACTAGTCCAAGAATGTACAAGAAAATAATGGTCATTTTGAGATTCTAACAACTAGCACAAAAAACTACAACAGCTAATCAGAGAAGCTAACA
>NW_015112703.1:460914-461598 GCF_001443285.1 Poecilia latipinna | reverse complement strand
TGGAACAAGTCAGCGTTGGGGCGGGGCTAATTACCGGACCCCTAACGAATCACCAGGCCCCTGACGTTTATCGCCTGCGCTACCAGAAACTGTTGAGCGAGGGGCGGGGAGGTTGGTCTGCGTTTTTTGGTTGATCTTTACCCAGGAAACACATCGGCTAAACCGTGAGTGAAACGGTCACTGGGACTGACTAGTATATATTCCATTGAGGGAAAGTAACTTTAACATTAAATAGACCTTTCTCAACAGGCGGTAGACTTTCTCAGTCTATAATCAGATATAATCTGACATTGATTCAACATTGATTCAGCATTGATCAGTCGTTGATCAGACATTAGCATTTCATTCCTTAGATTTCAACCACAAAACAATATTGACTCAATGACACAGTTTCAGCATTGGTTACTTGGCTGGAGGTGGATGGTTGTTTGATGGTTGAAATCTAATGAATGAAATGCTAATGTCTGATCAACGACTGATCAATGCTGAATCAATGTCAGATTATATCTGATTATAGACTGAGAAAGTCTACCGCCTGTTGAGAAAGGTCTATTTAATGTTAAAGTTACTTTCCCTCAATGGAATATATACTAGTCAGTCCCAGTGACCGTTTCACTCACGGTTTAGCCGATGTGTTTCCTGGGTAAAGATCAACCAAAAAACGCAGACCAACCTCCCCGCCCC
>NW_015112703.1:436325-454897 GCF_001443285.1 Poecilia latipinna | reverse complement strand
ATTGATTCAATGTTGTTTCAATCATTCTGTGCTATCTGGGTATGCCCTTTGTTGCACCATGTTTCTGCCTGTGTGTTTGAGTCATTTAGCGCTGCAGGGCTATGTATGATTAAAGTGAACCAGAGCAAAAGGCTGCTCATCGCAGAGACATCTTAGCATCACACCGGGTGTTTTTAATCCCGTCACAGGTGATGGGATGAAAACCACACTCTGGCTGATTATTTTGCATTATTGTACCTATTCAATATCGCTTCCATATAAAAAAAAGTAGTAGAAATTCTAGTGGATATTCTCACCGAGGCCACTTGGAAAGAATTGTTGGTGCCGCGATGGTCCAGATCGTGGCACATGCAGGAAACAAAGAGAGCCAAAATCTCTATATCCCTGCATGAAAACAGGAAAAGTAGAATCATTTTCATTTCAACACAGCACACATTGAATCATCAAGTATTCAGGAGAAGGGTGCTCACTCGAGGTAGTTGGACAACCCTAGGTTTTTGTAGAGCAGGTAGCAGAAGTGTGAGACGGAGAAGGCATGCATCCAGTTGTGGTATGGAGGGTCCCTATAGCCTTTCTTCACCATCAGACAGAACCTGTCGCCAAGGCAGCGGTTTAATTATACTTGCCATCACATCATGTGACACTGGGACATGTGCTATAAAAAGGGCCACATCATTTCCCCACTTATTTTTTTTTTTTATTTGCAGCATGTAATTTGGTTTTGAACATCATGACCCGGTTTGATAAGTGCACCTCTTTCCTTGAGCTGAAAGAGCAGAAGGGGAATTAATAAAAATGTGGCTGTATTACAGCTCAGCTGCAGTGCTGATTATGTAGCACCAGAGGCTCTTTATCACAACTTATTTGAAAACTGAAGTCTGATATAAATCTCAGTGACTTAACTCTCAAGGGATTAAAATCTTGTTTCCATAATTTCTTTGGTTTTCAGTCTGATCTTTAAACACAACTTTTGGACATTAACAGGCTACAATAAAAAATTGTCTAAATTGTTCAAGCTATATTTCACTAAATGTAACATCTATCTCACCTGTTGACATGAAATGCTATTAACTTTAACTTTTTACCTTTACAGATACACTGAAGGAATATGCTTAATTTTATCCTTTGTGTAATTAGAATAAATAAATATGGCTGCTGCTGTAAGTAGAAATATAAGGGATCTAAATGCACATTTGTTGTAGTGTCAGGTGTGGGCTGTAACTCTAAATTGATGCTTTGTATTTGAAGCCGTTGCTGTTCACTTGTATTTTTAGCTTATTGTCCTCACAACTGGGGTAATACAGTCATTTTTGAAGAACGTGGAGAGAAACATAATCAAAGTAAGGCTGGTTACTGAAGAAAAAACAGCCACACTCTCATATGCAAAACTTGGAATGATGTAAGTGTCTAACCTGGCGAGAGTGTGCAGGTCAATCTTGTACGTGTTGATGAAACCCATATCTTCAAACATGCTGAGAACGCCCTGCAGACATGCACGCACACACAAGGAGCAGAATATATTACTCATTCTTCTGGTTTGTCTTCCGATTGTCATTTTTTTTATCTTTCACGCCACACCCTCTCCCTCTTTTTCTCACATGAGGCGTCGTGTCGTCAGGAAGGGAACGGGGAGTGTAGGTGAACTCGGCGAAACACGGATGAATCTCCTTCACGGGTTCGATTCCAGTCACAAGCAGCTTAGTCACCTCCTCCTCTGACACCTGCAGCACGTGCAAGAAGCATTTTACAAAATGGGGAGCATTATCTGAGGAAAGACATGCTTAGTGTCGTGGGTAAATGTGAGGTTACCTTCATGTGGTACATCATCATTTCATTGGCAAGCGTGTTCCTGAACTGAGCTTCATGGACTTTCTTGTAGAGCAGAGACTAAAGAACATACGAATCACAAACAAAAACAACAATGCTGGTTTCTCATTACAGAGATAAATCATCTTTGTGAATAAACAATCCTCATTATGGTGTTGCTTTAATTCATTTTTACTTTCCTATGATATAAGATACGGCTGAACATAGCAGATTAAAGCTCACATATCAGTTCTGGATAGCCTGTTAAAGTGCAAGCATTGGTTAACATTGTATTTGGCAATCTTCAAATGATTAAAAAGTGTCCTTGAAAGCTGTTCTTTTCCCAATTGCTTGTCTTTATAGTTTGCAGATATTCTATTGAATACCTGCAGTTACTGAAAGGTCACATTCTACAAGTGCTGATTAATAACACAGTGAATCAGAAATGTTGAATAAAATATTTCTGAGATGTAATTTGATTGTAATAAGGATCTATTTTTTTTCTCTTCCTTCGAGCTCAACTCTGCTTTCTCATTTGTAATACAGTAATACAGTCTTCTCTTTTTTATCCTCTAATCATACATTTCTTTCTTTCCTTTCTCTGTTTTGTTCTTCTTGTTTGATTCAATGTTTACATTTTTCTCTTCTTTCTTTCTATTCCCTTTTTTTTCTCTCCCTCCTTTCCTTTTGTTAATGTTGGACCTCCTGCCATAAAGAACTGACTACAGGAGACTGGTGTGGGGACTGTTTATCCCACAATGCAGTGAATTAACATGCTTTCAGTTTCAACAGGAAGAGGAGTTTTACCATGTGAAAAACTGATATCTGGTTACAAAACTGAGCCGCTGAAATAAGCTCACCCACTTGAGAAACAAGTGAGGCACTTGTTTCTTAAAGGAGGAATAACTGCACACCTTCTCTCGTTGGCAGAGAGAAGGCCTGTTTTTTACTCTAAAGCTCCAGATCCAAAAATATATAGGTGACTGTATTTTCCCAGCTGTATGAATACACTTTGATCCTAGTTTTATTCAGAATTCTGCAGAAGAAAGCGTGTAATTACAGGTTCCCCAAGATTATTGCTGATAGCCGACGCTGGGTGCAAGTCCAGTCTGATGACCATTTGAGAGCTGAGAGAC
The DNA here is from genome assembly GCF_001443285.1 of Poecilia latipinna. NCBI lineage: Eukaryota > Metazoa > Chordata > Actinopteri > Cyprinodontiformes > Poeciliidae > Poecilia > Poecilia latipinna. Next base: position 451,955 of record NW_015112703.1, on the reverse strand, counting down.
GCAGCTTCACCGAGTCTGGCCAGCCAAACACTGCTGATGCAATGCTGACCAGAGCTAAAGCTGCCCATGTTCAAGCTAACATGTGCTAGCCAACAACACCCTGCAAGTTGTTGGTAAAACTAATTAAGCAACAAGTCTCTAAAAAGGTTACTGATTGCTAATTGAGTGAAAAGCTACCTATCTACATTGCTTCCTTATGTCTTTTTAGTTTAGTTCTACCCTTCTTTCTATCCTTCCTTCCTTGGTACCTTCCCTTTCTATTTTTACTTCCTCCTTTCTGTTCATCATTCTTTTATACTTATAGGGAAAGTAGAACCCATCTTTCTCCTGATTTCTAAATTACACTCTGAGAGTCTCCAAACAGGATATATCCCATGTTAACATAAAAGCTTTCTGGGTATTGGTGGAGCCATACAACACAGTCTTATTTTCTTTAACATCATTAAGGATGTAAATGTCATTGTTGCGAGGCTCAACCTTCTCTCTAGCAAAATGTTTGTTGTTAGCTTTGAAGCTGTCATATAAAAACTGTTTTTAAAGTGCAGGGCGGAGCTCTATCACTACCATTAGACAGGATCTGCTTGAATTTCCTGCGAGATGTTCCTTCCCTCCTGCTGAACTGATCTCATTTTCCCAGGCAAGCTCAGTCTTTCTGACCACATTAGCAACAGCTCCAGCGCAAGTGCAGAGCTGTTGCACTGTTGCAAGTGCAGTATCCTACAGTATCCTATCAGTATCCTAGTACAGTATCCTGGTTATCCTAATAATGGATAACCAGTACATTTCTACTTTTTAACCCACTGTAAGGTCAGAAAAACAACATATTTCATTTCTCGGGATGAATTAGTCATGAGGATGTTGCTCACTGTTTGTCCTGCTGAATTCATTTTCTCTATGCTACCACTTCTTTCTGAAAGAATTGATTTACTTCTTATTTTAAAAAAAAAATCCTCTAAGAGATTCATTTTAATCTATCCACCGCAAAGACATTCGCAAGACTAAAAAAAGATTTAAAGGTGACTGTGAGTGGGAGAAAAGTCTTACGTGGGCAATGCTGATTCCACAGTAGATGGAGAAAGCTGTGGCCAGATCTTCATCAAAGCGGTTGAACCATGGCCCGTTCATTTTATTCACCAACTCCGCTACACCAATCACCTCTAGGAGACGGAGAATTTCAGAAAGAGGAGGCAAGAGAAAGGAGAGGCGATAGTGGGAGGAAAAGATTAGGCGAGAAAGACGAAGGCAAGGAAAGTAGATGATGAAGAAAAATGGGAAAGAAAAAGATGCCAGGATGAATAAAAATAATGGGGCAAAGAAAGCAACAGTTAGAGGTGCAGAACAAAAGTGGAGTTGAGCAGCTCTGCTAACTCAGATTAATTTCACACTGTGGTTGATCCTGATTGCAAAGAAAAAGACCTGCATTTAAACCATTCAGCTGAGCTCCAGACACTTTTCCATATAGAGACAAGTGGCACTGAATGCAAAGTTGCTCTGCCCAGAAACAGTTTAGGCAGCACCGTCAACATGAAGCAGAGATTTCTGAAATAACTCAGTGAAGAGGGTTTGGAGTGCACTTTGAGCACTCTAACATTTAGGCACAAGGATGTGATGTAACTGCTCTTTGTGCTATTCTGAACAATCACCTGGGTGAAAATGTAGTTTCACTTTTTCAGACAAAAGAGGAGGAGAGGGTAGTTAACGCAAGGCGAAAGTGCAGGAAAAACACAAAATTTGCTATTGAAATACTATGCAATAGCTTTAGTTGCCATGGTAAATGACTGAATGCTACAAAGACATCATAAAGTAGCAAATATGATTCTGCTTCTCTACAAAGTACTGAATAAGAAGAATGAGCTTTGTTTTTGTCTCCAGAGCACCTAAATGTGTAAAATACATATAAATGAGCACACTTAAATGTCTCCATTAAGATCTCTTTTAATTACAATGCATAAAAAGCCACCTGAAACAACATTACCCACATTTCCTCCCCTTATTTATCATTTTTCTGCACCTTCAGTGCAAAAAATCCCAATAGACATGATTTTTTTAATAGCTAAAAATATCTATTCAGTTACTAGTTCCTGTATTTCTATTTTCTTTTAGTAATTGCTTCATTTGAATTGTAGCTATCTGCAGCTTCACTTCTTTTCCAGCGGCATTAATATATTACTGCTGCAGTGTTACTGAATGGTGTCCTTTTTACCTGCAGTAATGTATGGAAATGTGTCACCTCATTCTTACCGTTGTTTTCGTCTTTGATGGGGAAGCAGAGAATGTTGCGAGTCCTGAAGCCGGTGCTGTCGTCCACGCCGCGGTAGAAGAGAGGGTGGGAGTAGGCATCCTTAATGTTCAAAATCTGACCGGTGGTTGCAACATGGCCTGCGATGCCTTGATCGGCTGGGATACGAAACTCATTCTGCATTCAGACACAAACACAGAAGACATTTACCTAATAAAAATATCTGTGACAGTGAGTAAGCAGTTGACAAGCAGCTCGGTCTCCCAACTAATGGGCTCAGTTTGTCACATGCCAACTTTCTAAAAAATGCACAAAATGCCCCAGTTTCTTCCTTTCTTTTTTGGTTGATGCTGCAAACGCTGCCGAATCCTTGTGAGACAACTGGGCCAAAAGGAAGATGCTGGATAAGTCACTACGTGGAAAAAGTACATTTAAAAAAGTCGAATACACACAATGAGACAAGAGACAAATTACAGGATCATTCGATATCAAAGGGATGTTGTAAGGTGCTGGGCAACCATGTGCCCACACAACAGCTTCACTGCACATTAGCATTCGCTATAACAGTCCCCGGAGCTTTACTGGAGGGTAAGATCATCATTCTTCCCAAAGCGACTGCCTAATTTAATGTTAAACTGGGTTAAAACCTGGTGTAATATATTATTCACATTAATTTTATACCCATTAAACTATTCAGTGACCTCTCATGGTCTGCAGCTGCATGCATCATCCTGTCACTCCTGGAAATGCTTTGCTACTGTATAAAGTTTGTATTAATTTAATGTGGCGTATTAAATGACATTCTGCACCTAATATGACATATTGCTGAGTGGATTACCCTAATGTTTCTCAGCTTGTAGAGTTTAGCTTTAGCAGGAATAACACAACAACTTATCAGTTTTAAGGCATGTGGAGAAACTGTTTTGAGCTTGCACCAAAGATTTATGGTGCTTTGTTATCATGACAGCAGTCAAACTTTTTTTCCCTGGGTTTAGGAGCCTGAGAGCAGCAGTGGTGGGTTCTCCATGGCATGTGGTCTGCGTGCACCTGGCCAGATTGGCCATTTGAGAATTTGAACAAAGAGTGGGTGTGCAGACCTAACACCAAGGTAATTCACTGGTGAGCCAAATAACACCAACACATGACTGTTAGTGCCCCATGTAGCCTAATTTATTCCAACACTTTTGGTAACACGGCAACAATAATCTGCAAACCTGACCAAACTTTGGCCCGTTGGACATCGAGATTCATGTTTGCTGCCCCTTCTACACAGTAGGAGTCCCAGCTGGAAAGAAGTGCACACCTGTCCAAATTGTCCATAAAGATTGGACTGAGCTTAATTTGAAAAATGATTTTGGATTTTGCGTGCATGATGCTTCAGACAAACACAGGCACACAGATAATAAAATATTTGTTCTGCAGTGCACCCCATTCTGTACTAAAAGAAATTAAAATTCTGCAGATGATGCTTCTCATCAGAAGGGCTGAAACTGATGGTGGAGGTGGAGAAATCTTCTATATTTTATTAGGAAATTCCACTTATTGTAAGGGAAGATCCTAGTACAGATGGGATACCTGTGCTGGTAGTATTCTGGTATGGTTTGGAAAGCGGGAAAGCGTTCAATTGCTTCATGACTTTGTGCTGGAAAAAGGTTTTCAACATTTGGCTGAAAAGTCTTGGAGGTCTAGGAAAACATTCCAATTGAGAGAGAAAAAGGCTTTTGGGTACCTTTGCAGTACTTTATTTAGCTTGACTTCTATGACTGAACTGGAGCTCTGCAACATTTTTTTTCCAGTCTTTCTTTTTTTAGATGTTGCAAAGCAAGGCTTCAGCCAAACTCCAAAGTTGTAAAAAATGGTCCCACTTTTAGCTCCAATAGACTTGTGTATGCTTAGGGCAGAGTTGACGGTAGCTGCTAGTTCAATAGGTCCAAAGAAAACTTAATTTAATAAATGTCTTATTTGGTTCCCATCAGGCAATTTGCTATGCATTGTAGATAAACATGTCCACTTTGCTCTTATGTCTTCAAATGAACCTTTTCCAGACTTTAGTTCAAGACCTGGAGCCATTTTCCATCTACACTGAAGAGGCTTTCTGTCTGCAACTAAGCAAGTCTTCCCTGTTCAGTCTTTTTCTAACTGAACTGCCATGAACTTTGACATCTAATATAAGAGCTTGAGGACTGCGGGGTCTGAAATATTTTATTTGAAATTTCTCTGAGCATTGTACTGTCTGACCTCTGGGTAAACTTGATGATTCTACAAAGATTAGTTACTGTCTTTCCCACTGGTCTGCAGTCTTTGTTGCTGCAGGACAATCGAGGCCAGATATTTGGACATTGCCCTCTAACATTTCTAAGTCTGAAGAATTGCTTCTCTGAAACCTGAAGAGTTGATGTTTTTGTATGGCACTGCTCTAAAGCATCAAAACATTCTTCTTTTTACAGGTGTTTATCCCGCATGATTAACACAGAGCATTTGATTGGCATTATTGAACTTTGTTTAATACATAGTAATGACAGTGGGTGATTTCTGCTCATCTGAGGTTATGTTTATTTGAAGATAGACCATAAACAAAACTTTGCAATTTAATATGTATACCTAGTTTTCACATCGAACAAATTATTCTTGATTGCTTTACCTCTTCGTCGCTAACAACACCGCCATCAAACACCTTTGCCACTAGCTCATGGCTAACCCGATCCAGCAGGAACACTGAACAGCTAGGAGAGCGGAGAGAGGCAAAATCAGAAAGGCGACGGAAAACAGAGCAAAGCCGGTGAGTTCACAGAGGTTTTTCTCATTCTACTTCAAGTCAATTTGCAACTTTAATCAAATCAGGCAAGTTGGTTGAGAACAAATAGCAGAAGTAGCCTTTTTGCAAATAGAGATAAAGAGATTTCCAGTCTACAAAGGCATGCTCTCTCTTTCCGACATGCATTAAAACGTCCTTGTTAGGATAAATCAGAGGGCTTACATCTCTGCGTCGCTCAGGTTCCTGGCCTCCACAATTATTTCCTGTAGCAGCACTGACACATCATCTGGAGGAATCGGGGTGAGAGGAAGAGACAGAAAGAGGGAGGAATCCAAAAGAAAACAGAGAAAATTATAGCAGTACGATAGAGCCCAGGCAGACAGAAACAGAGATTACAACATGAGTACCTGAGGATCAACAGCACAAGCTGATAAGAGCTTTTGTAATCATGGGTTCAGTCCAGTGAGTGGCAATTTGCTCTAACACTGGATCAATTTTTGTTCTCGCAATCATGATAAATCAACAATGACATGTTCTGCTGTGGCTGCTGGCTGTTTTATAAGAATGGGAGTGTGAGGATGGCAGAGCCATCATTTTTAATGCCCTTTTAAGTTTATTATTATGATTCTGGACATTATCACCTTTACGGTCAGTAATATCTCATTCAATTATGTGCACCGTTTGGCATCAAAGGTGAGCATTTAAATATCTGCCAGCAAAGCAGATGTTCCAGCAGTGTCTGTTCACTGGACATTCAGACAGAGATGGGGAAAGAGACGTACCCAAGTGTGTGAAGAGGTTCTTGGCTACTTGCAGAAGTGCCTAAAAAGGGAAACGGTGGACAATAACAAGCTCATCAAAAAACAGCTTCACAGCGTAAAGCACATTCCTTCATCGTCATGTGAATGCTGCGCTAATTATGAACAACTTGACTAATAATGGAAAATGCAATCGGAAGGATTTTAAAACCGAGAATTGGGTGCACAAGTTTGAATTTATGGAAGATTTTCTCAGGCTGAAACTATGCAGACAGTGTGTGTTCCCTTTAATATACGGAGAAATATCTCTCAGCAAGCCGCAGAAAATCCACACGGTTTTTGTTACCTAGTTTTATGGTCAGACAAGTCAGAGGTTGAAAATATTTGGCCACACTGAAAGATGAATGTTTGGTCAAGGTGAAGCTTTCAAACCAAACCAGCTGGCAAACATTGGAGGCTTTGGGCGTCTGCTTTATTACCAGTGGTACTGGTGCACCGAGCAAAGCAATAGGGATAGCGAAGAAGGACTAGCTTGGATTTTCCCCTTGTTAGCACAAATTAAACAGATGGAAAGTAGCAGCCGGGGCACCGGTTGGTGTTCTCGCAGGACGATGATGTCAAACGCACACCAAAACCGGCTTTGGAATCGAAAGGCCAGAGTAAAACTAAGCTTTAAAATTAACTTTACTATTTCAAAATATCCATTAAGAATTATTATTAGTGGGGGCAAATGGATATATTAGCATATTTAGGTTGGTTTAGCGAAAACCAACTGTACATTTGAACATAATAACGCGCACTTTAAAGACAGGGTACTTCAAATCAATCATTTAAAGACCAAATTATTATGACTTTCACATTAACGATAGGCGCATGTAAACTTGCGAGTGAGTGGGGAAATGTGCGATACCTGGCATTCCACTTTTAGTTTCTGTTCTTTCTGAAAGGCCAGAGTTGAAGTGAGGACTGTTGAGGTGTAGCAGAAACAGTGCTGGATGACGTGTTCGTCTGCCTCTGCATGTCTGCAGAACACAAACAAAGTCAAACAGTGAGAGTTATACACTTAATCTCCTCTTAATGTATTATTCATGTTGCAGTAAAAAGTCTCTGAGTGTTTTTTCTTTAGCTCTAGAACATTTTAATAAACATTGTTTTTACTATAGTTTTAAATCCTAAATGTTATATTTACTCATAGGGAGCGATAATAATTTGTTCTAATTAATACATTCTAATCCACTGCATTAATTCTTTGTTTTATCCCTGCTTCGTCGTGTTTCGGGTCACGGCACCTCATTTCAGAGAAATGCAAATTGCTTCTGTACCTCTTCTGTGTTTCATTAACATCTCATAGAAGAAACAAAATATCCTAGGTGACAAATCAAGTGTTGTTGTGAAATAAAAAGGCTCAAATTGCACATATAGTACTTACAGCTAATAAAAATGTTCCCCTACTGGATAATTTTGCTGAACAAATCGAAAAATTATTTTCTGCTTCTGCTTGGGTGACATTTTCTGTTCCAATCAGTCAAAAACTCATTAAGACAGTAATGCAGAAACGGGTAACGTAAAAGAACAAAGTCACAGCAAAATGTCTAGAGTGGGGAAAAAAAAAACAAAACAATAATGAAACCAGTTTTCCTGCAGGTTGGGAATCTTTCTAAACACCAAAAATGTGACCATAATGGCTCATGTAATTGGCTGCAGTTATCTGTCACCTCCTATAGAGAGCAGTGGCACGTTGTTATGGGCTCGAGGGTCTTTCCTGGTCCCAGATCAGACACACAAGGATCCTGTCAACAGAGACAGGAGCCTGCATCTGGGAAATCTCTGTGACTGACACCCAGGAGAGCTACGCTGAGACTGGAGGATCATTTTCTGTGGTAACAGGCAGTTATTTGCAGTCATGACATCGTCTGGTCTCCATCCCCACAGGTTGAAAAGTAGCCAGTGGGAGTCCTTTTCTAAAAACCGTAAAATACATGTATACTGCAGAAAGAGAGTGCACAATACACAACAAATAGAAGATTTTGGTTATGAAATAGCTCTTTGTAACTCTGCAGTAGACCCGGCTGCCGTGCTGGAGAGAAAGATATTTTGAAATTCTTCCATATCTTGGAAACAAGCCTAACAAGCGGCAGCTCTGGGCTTCCAAAACATGGATATTGTCTAATATATGAAAAACAAAAGGTTCTCTGCGTTGGCCCTATTCCTTGCATTAAGGTTGATCTAACAAAAATCATTTTTTGGTATTTTGAGCACTACCATTTTTCTGTTTCCTCTGTTTGTGGAGTTTTCTGGTTGTAAAACATGAGTTATGAACCTATTACCGCTGCCATGCTGTGCTGCTGGGGACGTATGAGGCCATATTTTACTTTGCACACAAACAAACTCTGCATATGTAATCTTTATAATGATGGCAAAGTTCATCTGTTTCACTGCGTTCGGAGCAAAGACCAGACTGACTGCGTTATTTGCTCCGTGGAAACCCTAATCCTGCAGCACTCACCATGGTAATGAGACGCCAGCCACTACTGAGTGAAATGATCAGACATGATCCCTTCTCATCCATCTCATGAGGGTGTATGCATATGAGGAAAAAAATAAAAACAATATACCAATAAACTCCTCTGCATACTTTAACAAACACAACCATGGTGATAAAAAAATAAAAAATAGAGAGCTTTTTCCCTGACTTCTGCATTCAGGAGATAACGGCATTGCTCCTGGCAGCGCACAGAGACAAACACACACCGAGGAGACACGCCAAAACCCGCTGCTGCCAAATCAGGCAGCCAAACCACCCGCTGCTGTTAGACTCATGACCTGACTCCAGATCATCACACCGCCATTATCCTCATCCTCATCATCATCACACCCATCTGCTCACACACACACACACACACACAAAGGGAGGATGAGTGGACATGGGTTTTAAAGTGCAGCGGCATGCAGTCGAGGGCGCGCTTTAAGTCTGGACGTTCTGTCAGAGGCCCGACAGTCAGAGAAACATTTCACAGCCTTCAAAGATGGGCCCGACCAACAGTCCAAACACTTGTCACTGATGAGGCAAAGCTTTGCTTAGTTTGGGAAGAGCGCATAAGAATATATAATAGCGATACTGATGGAGCGCAATCAGCAACCTTCTGAGTTTTTTTTTTTTTTTCCTCCTGTGATTTGAATGAAAGTCTAGTTTCTCTCAGGAGTTTTTGAGGGTTATGTAGGTGGCAGCTTTAGAGAGTGACTTTCTGGAAATCTGGTACAAAGGCACAATACTAGCCAAGGTCTTCAGAAACTGGACCTTAATCCAGAGCCTTCATGGCTCAAGAAGGAGAACTATTTGTCATGACATTTATTGGTTGTGCACTCCACAAAACTGGCTTTTATATGAAAGTGTGGGAGTCCAGCCATCTAAGGCTGGAGTTCTGCTACATTTAGATGCGTTCCTTGTCCAAAACACCTAAATCAACCGATTACGTCTTTAGCGGGACTCTGCAGAACATAACTGCATCCAACACACCCGTCATTTGATTCAGGGAAACAGCAAAATGTTGACCTACATGCCAAATATTGTGTGGTGAAGACGATAACTGTAAGTTTCTCTGAGCGGCGGTGACAAAAAGCTCTATGTGTGTTAACATACACCTAATCAGCTTGTACACCCAGACCAAATGATAAAGCATGATTATAGTTGTATTATGATGTGAAATTGCTTTTCTTGATTGGGAAAAAAAGTAGATGGGTAAGGGCAGATGGGAGAAAATCTAATCAAAGACAGCTAAACACGTAAAACTGAGGACAACCCTAAGCAGAGCTGCAGCTGAATGCTTTAGATCGAAGCATATGGAAGCGTTACATTGGCTCAGTCAAAGTCCCAACCTAAGTAGAAATGAGACGGTATGTCAGGACTTAAATATAGATTTAAAGGTGCTGTCCATTCTGACTGAAATTGAGCAATTTTGTGAAGAAAGGGGAAAAAATAAAATTTTATATAAAATTTTTTATGCAAGATTTCCTCTCGCTTTACAGTGATAAACTGCTTTGAGTTGGTTCATCACATTAAAATGCTAATAAAATTTAATTGAATGTCGTGGTTTTAATTTGACAAAATGTGAAAGGTAAACACACACAAGAAATGCATCTTTTAACACAAGAAGCTCATTAGTAAACTATTACTGAACAATTGGAAATCTGTATTCAACAACAAGCATCAGACTCACAGCAAGTTGAAAACAACTCATGTCTGATAAAGTGCAACGAATCAAATCATGAACTTCCTATTTCAGGGAATTTGCATTGTTGTGCGATACTCATGAAGACATAATAAACACTTTCTACTCCAATTAACTAAATAAACATTTCCATAATTTCCATATAATATAAGCAGTTAGAAGATCATTAAATTGAGTCATTTCTGTGTATTTTGAGCTTGTGAAGGAAGCTGGTGCTTCAGTGCACACATCTTTATCTGTGTTGCAGTCTTAAACTTGCCAATCAGCGTAATTTGTAACTTTAAAAGGAACGCTGTGTCAATCTAACAGGAGGCATGAAAGGTTATATTTGTTTTTAGAGCCGTCATTTCCTAAACTTTCAGTGGAAAACGGCAACAGCATGGCCCCGGGCCTCTCCTTGAGCCTTTCAGACTTCAAATACATGTTATTCACTAATGCTGATATTCCTGCAAAGGACTAATTCATTTTGCATATATAGTGAATCATTAAAGTCCTTAATTTGAATTAATTATTGGTCTTTCTTCATCCTTGCCATATTTAGATTCCAGGGAGCTGCAAACAACATTCACATAACAATGACTGAACAACAAAAAGAGCAATAGAAAGCTTAGCTTTGGTGCGACTGACGCATGCCTTAAAAAATAAATATTGAGTATTTGTGTTGGTCCTAATTTTATGCTGCCCTGGGCGATAAACCCTGCTCTGGTATGTAGTTTTACTTCTCAATGGGCTTTTCCTCTCTCTTTAAGTAAATGCAGCTAGCTCCTCCACTTCATTTAGATTGTAACCATCCTGCTGCCAGTAAGATGTCAAATCCTCTGCAAACTCAACAAATCCAGGCAAATTAGCTAATCTAATCAGACCTCATCTCAAAATTACTGTTGCATAAATTGTTGCTTCTCCTAAGAGTCAGCAGTCTCAAATAGTCTTGATGCATTTTGGCATGAAGACGCGCAAGGGTGGGATACGATATTCTGCAATTACCGAGCTTTAAAAGGACACACGGCCAACATGACAAATTAGAAGTCTCTCACCTCTGTCCGCCCTGCTTGTTAAAAGCGCAGGCTAGCGCCACCACATGACCGGTGGCCCTGCTGACAACAGGGACACAAAGCATGGAGGAGATCTCACAGCCCAGCATGCTGGACAGCTGCCTGCGTTCTTCCTGAGAGGACGAGAAGGACACAGACAACATCAGACGGGCAGAAAGGAGGCTAGTTTGATGGATCAATAGATAAGACGGATTGAATCTTACAGCGCTGATGTCCTGGAGGGAAATAGACTTTTTTTTCTCCACGACTTGACCAAAGCGTCCAAACATCAGCTGGACAGTTGAGAGAGAAAGACAGGGGTAAAGCGACCAAAGGAAAACTGTGTGTGTGTGTGAGGGGGGTGGGGGGGGGAGGGGGGGGAGGAAAAAAACCCCCCACCAAAATCATGACAAAAAATATTCGAAGAAAATGTCCCTAGAGATTGTTTTTTGATAAAAACAAATAATAAATGAAGGCTTTTATATGTTTTATGGTAGGAGAAAGATATGTAAGACTTTTTTGCCCTCATAGCTTTTCACCTTAGCTATCATCAAGGTTTCACACATCATTGGCCTGGGGGGGGACACACCATGTAATGAAGAGCCTGTTAGTGACATTACAGTTGCAGCGTAAGCATGGACAGGAGACCCGGAGCGACTCGAAGGAAGCGATTACTTCTCCTGCACAAATTTCTTAATTACAAACCCCTACAGAGGATTAGGAGCTTTTGCATGTGGAAGCTTTATTCTTTTGTGTCTGTCAAAAACACACGCAGGATTACAGCACTTGTATTCTAAGTAAGCTTATTATTGTTATTATTAGCAACAAACATCCCTGAAAACCTCAGCTCAGTAAAGCAGGAGATGACGGGGGATCCAGTGAATAAAAGAAGGGAATGACTGATTAAGAAACATTTGAAATATGGATGATCAAACAAATAGGCAATTGATTAATAAGCAAACGGTCTCAGAGGGAACATTACAGATCTACAAATACAAGAAAATAAATCCATTGTGTTTTTCTTTCTCTGTCTCACCGGGAAGCTGATCTCCTCCTCCAGCACTTTGTCTCCAACCACCTAAATGTAACAAAGGTCAAAGGTTACAAACTATTTAAATGCTAGGTTTGAATTTAGTTCCAAATCACAGCAGAAACTGTAGACGGCTATAATCTATCTGTTTATGTCTCAGTGTGTGAAGAAAAGAGGTTGAACGTTTGAACGTTGTTTCCTTGTGGCATTTTAAAAACATATAATGAAAACCAGTGTGATCGAGAGTGAATGACCCTAATCGTGTTGCCAAATTGGTTACAAAATGACTCAAGAGCAACAAAGTTGATGTTTGTGCCCATCACAAAGTCCTGATCTAAGTCCCATAGAAAATTTATAGGCGAAGCTAAGAAGGTGTAAGCGATTATGACCTTGTGAAACAACACCGGAAACATTTGACTGAAGTCATAAAGTTTAAATACAAACTTTACCAAAGAACATAGAGATTTTTCAAACCTCCGCCTTTAAGGAGTGTTAAAAATTTTACAATAGATTAATAATAATAAAATTGCCTAATATAAGGAAATCTTAATGTGACTTAAAGTTAGCCACATAGAATAAAAAAAGTGGTTGTGTGTCTTTCATACTGTGTAAATAAAGATTTGGCTTCAACGGTCTGACTGTGGTCACCTGGCAGAATAGCTGGTGGTTGTCCTCAGACACCAGCAACAAACAGCAACACTGAGACTTGGTCTGCTGCTGCAGCTGCACAGGAAGAGAAACACAACATCAGCCCAAACTGCGTACACAAAATCACAAACTACAACAAAACCGGATCCAGCCAGATGACTCCGGCCATTTTAGTTAGAAATCAAAGAGCAATGAAATTACCTGGAGCTCCACTTTGGCAATATTTTAATGTAATCTTTAATGCTTTGCTGCACCATTGAATTTGATGTTTTTCAGATAAAAAATTAAATGAATCCCTATTGCCTATGTAAATGTCTTTCTCCTTTATTTCTGTTTATTTTGCTTCCAAGCAGTCAGGCTTTCTCAGAATCTTTTAAATAGGTTTTAATCTATATTTTTCAATCTCTTTGAAGGTCTCTCAAAACTAAGCTGTTTTTTTTTTTTTTACTTGCTTTCAGTATCTGACCATATTTACAGGATTATTTTTCATTTGCTCGATAAGATGCTGTAATACCTTTTGACTTGACTAATGAATCATTCAGCTGCAAGGTCTTTGCTGGATTATTCTGTTTCGTAACAACATGACTAATAAAGATTTAAGTTTATTAGTTTATTTACGCATCTTTTTCTCACCTGCACTTGCCCACCTCCCCTCATTTTTCAAAGACACTGCAGATCATGCTGCCATGGTCATGCACAAGGACTTCACAGGAAATATTATCACAATATCTGGCTCCTTTGAGGCAATATATTGAGCAGTTATAGCTTAGCAGCTGTAGCTGCTTCGCAGTTAGATTTATGCCCACTGAAACTACACAATGTGTAGTTAGTTGCAAAAGAGTTCATAGTCCTTGAAACTCTAAATTTATTTTTTTTTTCATGTTAAGTAGTGTGGTGTACATTTGTATTTGGCCCTCTTTAATTCCAGTGCAATTAAATAAATGTCTCTCTACCAGTTTTGCAATGATAGGTTTGCCCATTTCTTGTTGCAAAATAGCCCAAATTTGGTCAGATTAGAGAGAAACCATCTATCATTTACTGTATGAAAAGTCTTGCCTTAACTCATGGGCTTTGACTAGGACTAGACTAGAGTAGAAGGGATTATCTCATCTAAACATAAAATAACAAAAATAAGAAAATATGCTATAGTTTCTGTAAAGTAAATACTTTAAATTTAGGTCACAAAACTCAGACAAAAATAAAAGAAAGGGTATATGAAGCTCTCATGTAATTGACATGGTATGCATGCCCCCAGTCTTTCCGACGCTTTTATTCTACCTGCTGAAATTCAACCAATTTCCTCCTGCTACGTGGGAAGAGAAATGCTCTATTCACATTCATAGAGTGAAATACACTGTCACACACACACGCACGCACGCACGCACGCACGCACGCACGCACGCACACATACCGACACCCACCATTCTTCCCTGTAATCCACATATCTGGATGGAGAACAAGCAAGGCAGGAATACACAGCCTCTACTGCCAACAAGCTCACCCCCAAGTCACAAACATCAGCCTCTGGGAAGAACACATGTATGTGCACATTCAGCAGGAACATGCACACCCATAGACAACATGTCGCTGCGCCCACACACAGTAATAAACCCCATCCACCTCTATTTTATTTATTTATTTTTCACAAATGCTGTTAATCCCATAAGAACTACTCGGAGCTTTCAGCACAAAACTGATGATTCTTCGGGAACAACAATCTCCTGCTTCCCCCTTTTCTCCTTCCTCATTTCTACAGCAATGAACAGGCCAAACGAATCACTACTTAAATGAAATACATTCTAACAGCAGCGCACATTCTGTTAAAATGTGCAGTCTATCGCTTTATACAAAGGAAAAAGCTGAATTACGTGTTTAGAGGTGTTGGGGGAGAGATGTAGTGCACGCAGGCTGATCCGACGCTGCACAGCAGTTCAATAACACTCAGTTGGTCCCAAAGACGCACAGGTGCAGGAAGGTGTGTTTGACTTCAGCAGTCAAGTGGCTAAATCACCTCTTATGTTACTTAAATTGCTTAAAACACAATGCATATTAATTTTCTCAAATGACAGCTTGTATTAGGCAGCAAACTTCAGTTTATTCTTCAGGAGTGCAAGAAGGAGCCACAATGAATATAGTATGAAAGCAGAGTTTCAATCTATATTCACCTAGAAAACAAACTTCAGGAAGAAGGATACTGTAGATACTCATACATGATGTGTTCATAGGACTGGTGAGTCATTCTTTTTCGTTTTCATGAAGGTTACACTCAACAAATAGTTATCATTGTAGCCCAATTAAACCAGTAAGGCAATAAAACTACACAAGTAGAAACAAGTTGTTAGAAACACTTGTAATGGTTTCACGTTTGCCATCAGTAACACAGCCATTATTTTTCATTTCGATATTTCCTATTTAATTCGCGTGCCAAACAAGTAGCTGGTATCGCCTGAGTTCAGCAGCACATGATTATATTATAGCCCTGCTGTTTCAGGAAGAGAAGGAAGGATTTTGTTTTTGCTACTTTAAAGTCTAACCTGCTGTAATTCCTATTTATTAGGATGCAAAAATATCCCTCCAGCTGATCCAAATACACAACAGCAGGTCTGACAGAAACCAGTCTAATCCCATTTCTCCCACCGATCCTCACTGGCTGCTTTCTAATCCAGGTACGGACCTTTTTACTGTTTGATTTACAAATAAAGTTCACCCAACCGAACAGAAAATATTCATACAACCTATAAAGAACTCTAAAGAGCGTTAATATAAAAGTGATCTTTTAGTGCAAGAGCAGCATAATATCACACTAAAAGCTTTGCTGCAGTTCTCTTGCAGTGGTCTTTGGAGATTTTTCTACCTTTCTTGCTTCCCTCTTCATTTTTTGTGGTGGCAAACATAGGCGTAGGAAGCGGGGGGGACGGAGGGAACATGTCCCCCCCAATA
>NW_015112703.1:418235-430914 GCF_001443285.1 Poecilia latipinna | reverse complement strand
TATGCTCAAGCTATTTACTGATCTGTCAGGTTTCCGATATGCGTCCCCCCCAATGACAGACTCGTTCCTACGCAATTGGTGGCAAAATGAACCTGGATCCTCACTGACCCGGTTCTGTCTCAGTCTCAGGTGTTTTTAAGCATTTCACTAACTGCTCTGACTGTAGACGTGGGCACATTTAGGCAAGTAGCCTTTTTCCTCGCCACCATTTTGTGACTCAGCACCAGATCGATGCAGCTCTGCCTCACTTGAACTGCATATTTTCTTTACCTAGTTTGGAGAGGGACAGGCCTCAGCGTACCATCATATTCAAATCATTCAAAGTTTTATTTGCACACTGATCAACACCAAAAACGCAGCTACAAATACATTTATTTTTATAAACATCATTAGTAGTAACACAAATAAGAAAGCTTTATTATTTATCTTGTTTATTTGTTCATTCAGCTGCAATAAAAGATTAACTGATAAGATTAAAAAAACAACCAAAAAACATTTGTATTGGGGGCATCAATAAATGTGCAGGAAGCTGTCAAACACTCTTAGTAACCAAGCTACCTTGTAACTTTAAAAACTCTAAATTGTATAAAGTAAGTTTTCCCAACAGAGTAGCTTTCTGGACATCCGTACAGGACAATACACAGACATAAAGAACAACCTTCTCTCTATATAGTCATGAAGCCATCTTGTGCTGTAATGTACTGAGGATTTGTGCAGGATAACCTTCAAATCGTCCTCCTGTCTCAGGTTTCATCCCAGTTTCTGTTATATTTCCCCATCTGTGAATAACTCCATACATTTGAATTGTATTTCTGATGATGCTGTTCCTCCCTCGCTGCTACAGCACAGCTTCTTCTCCACTGCATTTGATCTACACTTTGTTTCTCGCCTCTCCTTTTACAGAGTCTATCTGACTCTGGATATATAAATATGTGAAGTGGGTGGAGGGGCTGCTCTGTGGGGAGATTGATGAAGTAATGGTGTGGCAAAGATTTTGCAACAGAAAGGGAGGAAGAAGTCGCCGGTGGAGATGTTTTGCATCTACTGTGCATCTGTGTGTGTGTGATGGTGGGAGGGGGGTGGAGAGGGTATGACTGATCTCAGCTACTTACATAATTGATGACTTTGAGCTGAAGAGAAGCGGCATCAAGGTCATAGAGCTCACCTAAAAGAGGACAAGGAAACATAGAGAGAGAGAGAGAGAGAGAAAGTGACAAGAGTGAAAAAAAAAACCCGACGGAGGAGCAAGGGCGAAGCGACATCAGGAAAGAGAGGGAATTCAGATCATATATGCGAAGGGACAGAGAGAAATCCAGAGAGAGGTGCACTCAGACAGCGAGGTCGGGGAAGGGTGAAAGGAGCCGGTTAACAGGGGGACTAATAACAAAGACAAGACAAGAGATGGAGAGCTGCCTGGACTGCAGAAGAGAGAGCCGGAAAAGTGAAGCAAAGGCAGAGGGAAGCTGGGGAGAAAAAAGTCAACTCATATTTATTGACAATTACTGGAGAGTAAACAATGTTTATGTATCTGTGCAGGAACAGCAGGAGGTAGTCCACCTCCATTATGCATGAGAATTTAAACAATGTTTTGGAAAAGCATTCTGCTTTCAGACTTTGAATCTAAATCGACAAGAGCCGCCATGCCACTGGGTCCAACTCTAACAGCGCACTCGGTCTCTGGCTGCATGACTGCCGTGTTTCTGTAAGCCGTACAGTATAGCAGGGACAGTAAGTTCTTGTGCTTTGATGAGCGTGTATGTGTGTGAGTGCTGCGAGCGTACCACAGAGCTGCAGAATGTTGCGATCTAGCTCGCAGTAGTCCTGCTCTGAGACATTGAGATGCAGCAGAGCATTGTGGGACTGCAGTGGAGACGGGCTCAGAGGAGGCCTCTGATAGGACGCCTGCACCGCCTGGATGCGAACACATGCCACCGAGGCCTGCAGGGCCATAAAGCAGCAAACACAAACAAAGACAAGCAGCAAAGTCAGCTAAAATAGATATTTAACTTTGAGCTCTCTGTGCTTCTGTTTCATTATGTTTCTTTCCCAGATAAAGACAGTCACTGAGCTACTGCTGCCACTGACTCCACGGGCTTTGTTGTTTGTTTCTGCCTGTAAAAAAAGATACTCCTGAACCAGAACTTCAGTTTTTTCTTTTGCTGTGTCTGCTTTCTGCCCTTTCAAGTTCAAGTCGGCTGCAGCAGATGGCCGAATCTGATTCTGCAGGAAGTTTATTCATGTTGAAGTTTATTCATGGTTCCTATCTACTGTTGCCACATGATTGATCAAGACGAGGCATAGCTGCAAAATCAACCACTTCTTCTAAGTTCAAATTATGCCAACTTAATTGGAATTAATGCCAATTAAGTTGGCATTAATTCCTACGCCAACTTAGGAATTAATGTTTTTTTGCTACATTTAATTTAACATTTATCCTGCACCTTTTAACTGGACAATAGAGAAATCATCCAGAATCAAAATGAAAAAAAAAAAAAAAAAAAAAAATTGGTGGCACAAGTGTGTAAGCCTCTGAAGTAACACGATGTTAAATTAGCAATCTTCTATAGATCAGACCTGTCATAATGCATCCAGAATCTGATGAACTGTAAATAAAGTCCTTTTCTTACAGAGAGGCTTCAACCAGTCAAACAGGTCTCATTTCTAAAAGGTATCAGTCAGAAGAAGGGTAAAAAACATTTAAGGAGGCGGAAATGAAAAACTGTTATTTTAGAAAACAAAAATGACATTATTATTCGATGACAGGACATTTCTCAACTCATGTTAAAAAGACAAATTAAAAACTAGGCTGGTGGGCTGCTAAGAGACGGACAACAACAATGAAGGTGCTGCAGTAAATTCAGGTGAATTCTCCTGGTGTTCTACAAGTGACAACATTCTCCAGTTTTCTGGACTAAAGACTAATGCTGAAAGACAGAAACGTTTTTCCAGGGGGCACAAAGTGTTAATCTGTGATGAAGTACAACTTCTGGGCCACTCTTCCAGAAAGGAAAGGGAATCTGGGGTTGCAATTTCAGACTGATTTACTTTTATTTGTCAATGTGGATGAAATGTGAGCAGCTCTAAATAGCTTTGAATTTCTATCTAAAACATGAAGGTTTTTAGCTGAAAGCTGAAAAAGAAAAGGGATTACGTTTATCAGTATCACTGTGAGTCTAAGCTTACAAACAAATTAACAACAGACTGGCTCCACCTGAAGGAAGTAAGTTTTTTGGTAACACTTTATTTGAAGTAGGTTAAATTATGACACTTTTAATACAAAGTTGACATTATTCAAATGTCTTTGTTATGACAAGTTGACATTAACCAAGGAATCATTATTGATATAAATTTGTTATAAAAGTATTACTGATTGCACTTTAAAAATTAGGTAACTTTATGTTATTAGAGTTAAAGTTTAAACAGTAATGATTTCTTGGTTAATGTCAAGTTGTCATAACAAAGACATTTTGAACAATGTCAACTTTGTAATAAAAGTGTCATAATTTACCGAATTACACTTCATGACAACAGTCATAAATATTCATGAAGGCTTATTCATGTTCATGACAGGTGTTATGTCATGTTTATGACAGTGTCACGACAGTCTTATTCACCCCCCTTCAAATAAAGTGTTACCAGTTTTTTTTTAATGAACCACTGGTAAAAATATAACACTTTGAGAGCTGGCAGGCTATATTCTTTACTTGTTGCACTGTTCTGCAAAACCTACTTTTGTCAAACCTTATTGAGTAAAACACCTCCAGCAACATAGCGCAGCTCATGTTGCCAGGTTTTTTTTTTTTTCTTTCATTTCACGTTTGATCACGAAACACAGAGAAAAGGGGATCTTACGTGTTTTCCCAGCACATTCAGATGCAGTTCGTCTTGATCTGATAGCGGGCCACATCCCACCTGCAGCACACAGAGACATACGCACAACCAGTGAGATCTGAGCAGCACAAGGCATTGGTGCGGGCTGTGATGTCTCAGAATTCATTTTAGGTGTGCATGTTAACTTAAATCAGCTCCCAACAATCTGCTTTTCCACAAAGAAGAGGCTGAATCTGCAGCATTTGATTTTTTCTTTTTTTTTTCCCCTCACCAGTAAGACGGCTAGGACCTTGGTGTGATCCTGATCCAAGATGGGAACTACAAGAGCTGAAAGACAATGAGGTAGAAATAAAATAAAGCTTAAAATAACTGGATTAAATAAATTTTCATGACTGTAGATGTTAATCATATTTGTTCTTTTTCTGTGTTTTATGCTAAAGACGAACAAAGAAAACAGGAAATAGAAAAAAACCATATAAAGCACACAGCTGATGTCCTTGAGTGAGACTGCTTATTCCTTTCATTTGAGCTGCGACAATGAGATGCCGCTTGTTGCAAGCACACAAACTCTCTTTCCTGCATAATTATTACACGTTCATTGGTATGCATTTATTCCCGCAGCACAAAGCGACTTTGCATATGTATTTTTTCTTTGTCCACACATTCCTCAGGTTGTTCTCCGAATTCTTTCATTTGGCGAGCAGAAAAGAGTCTGTTCACACTCATCTCACTGTTATTTTTTTCCCCTCATCGCAACCTTTTATTGCTTCTGTTAGGGTCCTTTGTATAATTTTGTTGCTCACCCAGCTGCATACCTCTCTCAGTGTAATTATCTTCTCTTGTTAACTACTTCTCTCTCCATCTCCTCCCTTTTGTTGTTTTTATATTTCCACTCTCTCGGCTCGCAGAGAAGGACCCGTAATTACACATTTTCTTCCCTGCCTGGACCCTACATAAAACATTCAGCCGAACCTCTCCTGTGTGCCGGTAACGGTGCAGCGAGGAAGAGCCTGTATTTCTCTGGCAGTTCAGACGGAGGGAAACCGGCACACTCGCATCGGTTCTGCTGCTCCACAGCACTCCTACGACAGACACAGAAAGGGTCTGAGTCAAGTTGCGGCAATGCAATAACATGCATGAAATTGGTCTAAATTAATTTTGTTTTGTCAGACACAGCAGAGACAAAAAAAAACCCCTCAAGAAGAGGTCTCCCTGGAAGAAATTTATTACAGATGGAAAAACAATCACCAGCGTTAATAAAACAGATGTGTTTTGTTAATTCACACTCGTCAAAACACCGGTGACCAGAGCCATTATCCGTTGTGAGAGGATATTGTGATATTGTATGTTTTCATGGGGAGAGCAGGGGTGATGTGCAACCAGGTGCAACAAATTCAGAACATGAGACGAGCATTTTAAATTTCTCGGATGCACAAAACAAACTCATTCAGAATTGGAGAAAAAGCATAAGAAATCTAAATAGCATCACTGAAGCACACACAGGTAAATCCAACATGTATGTGCAGCACATAATAATCAGCTAAGCCCTCTGACAGGATCACACATACACACACAAGGCAGCAGTCACTCCATTACATGCCCGTAGAGTCTGAACCTGCCCGCACCCCAAACCACTGCAGGAAATCTCAGCATGGTGCATTGATTTCAAAGTGTCCATTTATTTCAGCTCACTGAGGAACAGTGCACTCCAATCAGAAAATATTCTATTGTGGCAAATACATTTGACCTTTCTGTAACATATTTGTTCAAAGCAGCTCTGCAGAACAGCCCTGGAGCCGATGCAAACCGGCCCAGCAAAGTGTAAAAAACAACCAGCAGCACTGAGAAGAATGGAGTTACTAAGCATAGTAGTGCTTTTACATAAAAGTTGGGTGTTTTCTATGAGTTTGGGGATTTAAACCTGGTGCACATTTTAAGTGTAGATGACGGGAGAGACTGAATAAAATAATGGCATGTGACTTATGAAGAACATGTATTGAAGAGGAAGAAAAGCTCTGGTTATGAATTAAAACAGCATTCATCTTTACATCTATCCTGACTAGTTTTCCAGTTTCTGCAGCTGAAAAACATCCCCACAGCACAATGCTGCCACCATCATTTTTCAATAGTCTGGATACTATTGAAAACATGCGTGGTGCCCAATATGAAGATTGCTGCACTGATGGTTGTTGTTCTGAAAGGTTCTCCTCTATTAGTCACTGTGTATCAGGTTTTCTTTTTGGTGATGTGCTGAACTGGAGGAGAGCTGCTTTCTTTCAAACCTAAGTCTAAGTTAAATGCATTAAATGCAGAAAAAGGCTAATTTGACAGAGATCTGTAGACTTTTTCCATCCGCCGCATTAAAAAAAATAAAAAGCTTACTTTGACTGTGGAACTTCGGTTTACTTGCACATGTCAAAAAAAGTTTCAAAGAAAAAACAATCTCTGGAGTTCTTTCAGCTGAAAATGTTTGTGCATTAAGTGTGTGTGCCTGTGTGTGTGTGTGTGTGTGTGTGTGTGTGTGTGTGTGTGTGTCAAGGTCTGGTCTATTAGAAAGTGGTTTCGAATCAGGCTCACACCAGACGGCCTTCCACCTATCAGATGGGTTCTCTCAGTGTAGGTAGATGGTAGATGGGGGTGTGTATTGCCAAGGTCTTGATAACAGGCTTATGTAAGCAAGTGAATTTAAAAAGAGAAAAGTTAAAAGGGTCTTGTAGCCCTTCGAATATCAGCAATCCGTCAATCCATGCAACGATGACAGATGAGTGTTGGCGAGGATGTGCATGTGTGACACTGTAAAGTTGAAGCCTGAGCTTCTGTCTTTGCATGTTTGCATGGGATCCCATGTCAGTGTGCCAGTAAGGCGTTAGAAGCTGGCCTCTTGTTTGACAAACAGACAGATTCATCAATAATGTAGTGCTGGTTTTTGCCAGCCCCTGGGCAGCAGTCACAGCAGCATATGTGCAAAGCTTCAGAGAGAGCACTTAGGAGAGAAGAGGATCGCCACGTCTCGCTAAGGGACAGAGGCGTACAGCTATCTGGGCGATTAGGTCTGCGTCGCTTCCACAGGGAGAGGGACTGAAGGTGAAAGAGAGGCGGCGGAGAGACCAGGCCACATGCGGCTCAGCGCTTTGAAAGAGAAAAACATGGCAAGCTGTGCGAGTCGGGCAGAAAGCTGGAATGGGCCAGTAGATCACAAAAGAGGATTGGGGTGTCAGAGAGACAAAGATGTTCGACGAGATGAAAAAAAAAAAAAAAGAAGAGATGAAATAAAGAGAAACAGCAAGAGACGGTAACAATGAGACACCAGAGGCAGAGAATATCCTTGTGCTTCCAGACGATGGGATCTTTCTTGGTGACATCTCCATCTGTGTGCTGATGATTGCTGATTTCATTCAAGTGGCACCTGCTTTTCAGGTAGACAAAACAGCGTTGTCGCTTCCGCCCTCCTCGGCGTTTGTTTTGTCGCCTCTCTCGGCGTCACCGCCCAGGACGGCGGCGCGACAGCAAATCAGCCCCCAGCACTGAAAAACATCTGCAGCTCGGCGGGCACAGACACAAACGGTACACACCTGATCTTCCCCTCCTGTGGCACTTCGTACGGCGGGTCGTCACACAGCAGCCTGGAGTCTCCCTCCAGCACGAAGACGCACACGCACTCCTGGGATACAAAAATCAAACACGGGGACACACATGCACCCTCGTTTGAAACATTAATCAGATTGTAATTGACATAATGAGCGACGAGCCTCATGCATTTGCAGAAGGGTTTTGGCCCATATGCTCCCCGCAGCGATGTCGAGACAGACACAACAGGCTCCACCATTCCGAATAGTAACGTGAGGCTTTTCTTTTTTCCCAGGTAATAAATTGAGAAAATTTCAATTGTGTTCATTTGCAAACGTAAATTATGTATGTGCAGACTTGGGAGAGGAAGAGAGAGCAAATACCGTGCTGGGGAGCAGCTCCTGAACGCTGTCTCGCAGGGCCACTCGGAGCGAGCGTACATCAACAACTGCTGCCAGCCGCAGCAAGGCATCCTGGAGAGGAAGACAAACAAATTCCCTCAAGTGTGCTTGGCTGTTTGTTTATGACAAAAAGAAAAAAAAAGAAGAAGAAGAAGAAGAAGCAGGGACCTTTGGCTGCCATTTTGTGTTTTCTTTGTAGGTACAAGGTTTACACAGTCAGAACTATTTATTCGTAATGACTTCGCAAGGCTTCAAAGACCTTCTAAGTCATTTTTCTAAATGCATCCTGCTCTGTAGTTGGCAACACAAGTGTCGCACTTGGAACATAAAGTAAGCTCAGAGCGCAGAATTAGTTTTGCTCTTCACCGCACTCGGTGCTTTGTTTCGATTTGGATCTGTGAAAACAAAGCACTTGAAAATTCATTTGCAGAGTTTGGTAGGTAGCTGACTCACGGAGTTAAAGTGCACAGGAAGTAATGGGCGGCTCTCACAGAAGCACTTAACTTGCACCTGAGTGTATGAAAATATGTTGATCCTAATTAGAGTGGCTGAGCTTAGGTTTTCACTGATTAAGCTAATTTCCACACCAAAAACCTAATACCTTCACAAATCCTAAGGTCAACATGTGTCAAAATAAATACAATCTGACAATTGGAGGTCAAAGAAACTAAGGGAACTGAATTTCACTGAACTGGACACTTTGGACATTAATCAGGCGAACCATTAGGACCACTGACAGGTTAACTAACTTACACGTGGTTATTTTGTAACCTGCAACTTGTAGATGCATCCCTGCTTCAACACATCAGAGTCAAATGGCTGAAGTCTCACATCAGTCATTCAGCTCTGCAAAGGCCTTTGTCATTAATTTCACTCATTTGCATTGAAGATAGGAAGCAGAAAAACTTTGCAGGATATAATATCTCTAAAATAACAGCTCTAATGGAGCCTATGTGCCTATGCTCATCACCATTTATGGAGAGAATTATAATGTTATGGCTTGAGGGTTAAGAAAGTCTTTCAAGATTTAAACTTTTGAATACGTTTGACCTTTTGCCCCTTTCCTTGAATAAACAAAAGTCAGTATGGACAAAGTAAAAAACTTTGCAGCAGACACCTAATTAATTGTTCCCTGTTTGTTCCAAGCCAATATAACGTTTCCCCTAACTGCATTTTTATTACTTAGGGTAATACAACATTGGTTACAAGAATGAAACCATACAGCCACCTCATAATCTCTTACACTGCATTGCCTGAGACTTGCACATACTCTATAATATATTCAGCTAATAAAATTACTCTGGGAGGGAAACTTAGGGGTGTGTTTGGTTCGGTGGCGTTCAACCTCTATTTGCACAAAACAGCATCCTTTAAATGCTCAGCCACCTGCAGATTTGCCATGTGGTTCTGGCTTTTGATTTGAGTGATACGGCAAGAAGCAAATAAAAGAGTATCTCTTAGTCGTGTTCGTAAAAAGTTTTCTATGGCTTATTTGTCTGTGTAATGTAACCATAGAAATCATATTGTGCAACATATATGGGCAATGATTTCAAAGCTGGCTTTGCAACTTTTGATTCAGTACTAAATTAAAGGTTTATTTCAGTGTCAACTGACCTCAGTCGTAGCTGTCTATCCATTATGGACGAAAGCACCATAGAATATATAGAGGCATATAAATGGAGGCACATTTCCAGGATGCCACTGAATCAAGAACAGCCACTGATGCTCTGTGTGAAATTTCATCTTGTCAGCAAATGCAAAAACATCTTCACATCTTCCCCCCTCCCCTTGTTTATTCTTTACCCGCAGTTTAGATTTGCAACAAAAATCATTGCCCATTGACATCTGAAGCCTGTGACTTACAGCTCTTTATAGTTTCTGACACAAACAGGAACCTCTGGAGCTGCTGCTATGCTAATTTGCAGTCTTTGCTTGCCAGCTCGGTGCACAAAAGCCAGACTGTTTATACCTGCTCTGACTGAGCAGACTTAAGAGAAATGTATGAAGAATAAAGAAATGAGAGCATAAAAGAGTAGCTCAAGCCTTGGCCACTTTCTTGACTGTGCACACTAATCTGCTGGCCAGGGGGAAAGACTTCCAGAGTCAATTTCAATGTCAAAAATATTTAAAGGATGGGTGATCCAACGGCTTTTTAACTATCTTATGAATATGTCAATTTAGCGATGCCGTTGGCTTAGTAGCTGTTTAACCATAGAGAGTAGTTTGCTTTTCCCTAAAACTCTGTTCTTGTCACTGCAGGAAAAACAAATCTAGGTTATACAGCCCTGTCTAAATTTATTGACACTCCTAATAGAGATTTGAAAGAACTCAGAGCATGATAAAAAGATACATTTTTATCTTTTACTCTGTCAAATAATTTTGACAGAGTAAAAATTATTTGAAAGCTTTTTATGCACTATTCTGATGGAAGCTATGAGCAAATTTACAATGGACAGCTATTTAATTGTAATAGTTACTTTGCAAATGAAGATCAGCAAACATTTGCCTGATTTCAGTGGCATGTTCTAGTGTCTTATTTGAAGAGTGACTTTTCTTCCAGGAAAACAGAAAGTTATGTATCCAAGTTTCGAGCCATATAAAATTACACAATTGTGGCACCAGCAAATTAGTACAAAATACAGGCTGATTTTTAAATTGAATGAACAAAAGCACTTGAATGTCTTAGATGTTTCATGTTTTCAGTGTGAAACACTACTGCTAAAAAAAAGTTTAGACTATTCCATGGATTTTTTTTTTCTTCAAATCTCATTATCAGATGTTTCAATAAATGTGGAGGCCTGACAGAAAAAATATCTGCTACATGCAGAACCACGTAAACATCTCCACTCTATGAAATAGAAAAGACATGAGCCTTGCAAATGTGCTTCCCTTATGGCATTTCACAGCATACACTTTTTATGGCCTGTGTGGTCTACTTAAATCCCAACCTGTTAGTGTTCTCATAAAGCATTATGATTTCTTGTTACCACTGTCTGAAGAAACATCTCAGTGGGACCTCAACGTCTGATCAAAGCACAGGAAAAACAACGAGAGGAAAAATGAAGACTTTAACGTCCTGCAGCACTGAAAACTGTGTTGTGAATCTAAATTGAAAAGAAAAAGCTATTCGGCTGCCTTAACTGTGAATACCTCAAAGTGTTCGCGCGCCTGCTTCCAGGCTTCATGCTTTTAATGAGGGTGTCCATCTGTCACCTTTGTTTTTCGTAATTTTCCTCCCTTTTTTTTTAGTGTCTCTGCTGTTTCTCCTCCATCTGTGTTCAGTCTTATTTTTCTTTGGACTGAGGGTAAAATGTGGAAGAGAAGTTGGGTGGTGAAGAGTGGGGGTGGGGGGGGTAAATATGGGACTTCTTAGATAGCAGAGATGGTTTTGAAAATGTCAAATGTGACGAAGGGAGAAAAAAAATGGAGAAAACTGGAGAGCGTTGTCATGGCTGTGCACTCGATGCTGGTCATTACATATGATTAGATATGATTAAATGCGATTAGCTTTGATCACTCAATCAGCACGTTGTAATGAAGTTGGAGCCATGCCAGCCCATGTGTGAGCATCCGTATGAGTGGGAGGACGCCTGACAGAACCAAGGTATGTGTGAGTGAGCGAGTGTGCTGCATTTTAAGTTACGGATCTCAAGATGCTTAGACAAATTCCTGTAAATATTGTTGGACTGTTGGGAGATTATGCCAGCAGAACACATAAGTCCTCCCTGTTCTGCAGCTCAGTCCTCACAGGGAACAGAGGATGTAACTCGCCATCCTTTGTGCGTCACTGTTTGTGGATGTATGTTGCTCGCAATAAGATGTGTGCCTCTGTAAATGTCAAACGCCGTCCTATGACCTTTCCCAATAATTTCTTGCCATGTACCTCAAACCATCTGTTACATTAATTTACCTGCCTCTCCATCCCTCACTGCACATCCTCTCTCCCACACACACACACACACACACACACACACACACACACACACACACACACACACACAATCAAGCACCAAACATGACCGTTTATTTCTTTGTCTCTATTCCCTAATATCTACGCATTTAACATTTTGCTTAAATTAAAAGGAAAATTTTAAGGCAAAAAAGATAATACTGAATTTCGTGTATTTTTAAATATTTTGTCATGTTATAGCTACAAGCCTCAATTTATTTTATGTGATAGACAAACACAAAGCAGTGCACAGTTGTTAAATGAAAAGAAATCGATGAATGCTTTTTAAATGTTTGTTTTTTTCTTTTAGTAAAACTGTGTGGTGTGAATTTGTAGTCAGACCCTCTGACTTAATACTGTGTCCAAAAACAACAAGGCAAAAACAGCAAGGCTCTACCCGATTGGACGGAGAGTATATGTGATCATCAATTTTCTTATTCTAGAACACAAGGTCATGCTGGAACCTGAATCAGGTTTCAGGTTTTCTTCCAGACTTGCACTATATTTAGCTCAGTTTTGAAAAGCACGATGCTGCCACTGCTGTGAAGCGGGTGTGCTTAGAGTAAGGTGCTGTGAGGGTTTTTTATTGTGTACAACAGTTTTTATGTAGGCTAAAAAGTTAATCTAACCAAAACATCTTCTTCCACTTGTTTGCACAACCCCCAACATAGTTTACGGCAAACTCCAAATGAGATGCGTCTCTTTTTTTCCCCTGCCACTTTTCTGTAAAATCCTGATTTGTGGATTTGTAAAATAATTATGCTGTAAACAAACATCTCTGTGGCTCCTCCAGAGTTACCATGGACCTACTGGATGATTCTCTGATTTATGTTCTTCTTCTCCTCCTGTCAGTTCTGGTAAAAGTCCATGTTTTGGTCAGTGGTGGGAAGTAACGAAGTACAAGTACTTCGTTACTGTACTTAAGTACAGT
>NW_015112703.1:380186-413419 GCF_001443285.1 Poecilia latipinna | reverse complement strand
ACCACTGGTTTTGGTAGCATGTTTGCCATACTCTTGACATTTTCAGTTTCACTGTCATTACTGTCATTTAAGATTTTATCTGGTTTGAGGAGATTAACTATGTGACTAAAGTCAACTACCCTGGGCTTTATTTAGGATTGTCAGAGAAAAGAGTCTGAGTACAAACAAGGAAAATAGTTGCTATAAGCAACTCTTTTCTTATACTTATTTGTGAAAAACAAATAAATTAAACTGTCACTGTTAATGGCGACATCTATTGATAATAGTTTAAGACAGAACAGACATTCCAAATATCAAAACGCAAGTTTAGCTTTGCTTTATTTCACGAATAAATGACAATGCTGACACCACAGATACATTTTGTGTCGCCATTCATTTATTGCACTGCTTTGGCAGATTGCACTGTCCTCTAGCCTCTGCTTATAAAACAATCTGAATGTTAGATTTCAGCAAATGCCACGCTGAGTCACACTGTGACTTGTCCTTTTCTTTTACACGTCTTCTCATCTTCCCTTCACATCTCTCTAATTTTACAAATGTAAAAACTCATCCCTGAACTCTTCGTTGCTGCGTCGATCCGCAGGTTCCCCTCTGCTGTTCCGGCTGCTTTCATCAGCGCGAACCTTTGCAGCCGTCTTTATCGGCAGCTTGCCAAATCACTTGCAGCTCCCTGACATTTTGAAGGGTACCTGTGATCGACATGGCCAAACGCAGATTGTTCTCAGCCTTATCGCTTTGATTCTGGATGCACACATTTCCCTGTTTCAAATACTCCAGCCTTAACTGGTTCACCTCGCATTAAATACTGAAATCTGACATTTTAAGCACCACTCTGATCCAAAGAAGCTTTGAAAGAAAAGGAAAAAACATTCCAGTTAGAAATCACTAAACAGAGAGAAGCACATTCTTTTCTGCTACATCCCTTCTTTCTTGCAAGTTTTCTCAAAGGTGGCCTAATAGATATGCAGTGTCGAAAGCCTTCATGCCTCCTCTGCAACAGTTACACTGACTTTGCTCTTCAGGGATCCACTTTAGCTACAAGCATCTCACTGAAGCTGTGGGACAGCTGAGAGAGCCTACAGCTAAACTTGTATAGAAATTAGATTACAGAGGCCTCGGCCGGTACGCCGGGCCAACCTGCTAATAAGTCTGAGTAAGGAAGGAAAACAGGGGGCAACAATATTCTCCCCTCTTCACTCCATCGCTTCCCTGAACTACAGCAGCCATAAATCTGAGTTAATGGAGAGGCAGCCAGACATTTGCAGCAAAAACTCCGGGAGGACTTCTCACGGAAAAGTTTAATTAAGTCTACGCGGACAAGGCCGTAGCCAGCAGGATAAAGCCAAATCAGCTCTGTGTAATGGCAAGATAATTTCTTACTGCGCAGAACTAGGCCAGATAATTTTTGCACATTCTTTCTGAGTTTATTCCAGTTTACTGTCCTGGATTTAAGAGCTGATGCTTTTTTTTTTTTTTTTGGTGTGTAAATTCTATAGGATTCGTTTGGTTTGGAGATAGATCCAAGATTGCACACATTTTATGAGCTGTGGTTTTTCCAGCTGATAACAAAATGATTTTAACCATCTGTAGCTGTCACTGCATAAACGGTGAATAGTTCTTGGTGTCTGTATCTGTTCCCTGAGGGACTCAGTAAACGAGTACAGAAACAGCAGAAGTGTTCAAGGGATTAAGCCCCGAGGGACCAGCCAGTGCATTATTGCATATGTATAATTTGAAACGCAAGAAAAATACTCATAGAAATATATTTAATAAACAAAGAAAATAGACTGGACTGGTGTAGTGAGACAAATGCAGCCTTTTTTAAATTAGCAGGTAATAGTAAATGCCTGATTCCCAACAGCTTTTCCTATATTTTTTTCCAATGAAGAGAAAATAAAACAAATTTTGCAAACATGGTATTAGAGAAAATCTAATTTTCCTTGTATTAGATGTACACTATACTTCAAATATGAGTAAATTGAGTTATTTTACCACCGCCTGGAAAAAATCCCAAGCTTGCAGCTGTGTCTCATTTTTAGATTGTACAATATAATTGTATTTATATCAGCTTCCCTATTATAAAAAGGGAACTCCGGAGGTTTTAAAGACTTTGGACACAGGCACACAGTGAACTCTCAAACAACCAAGGAAAGCACAATAAAGTGAACTGGGACTGTCTTGCATCTTAAATAAATAAATGGGTCGCATGTGGAATCAGTTGGAACAGAATAATGACTGTCAAACATTCACTTTAGGGTTTTTTTTGGTAATTTGGGAATTACTAAAGTTAAACCTGCAGTATGCAATTTTTATTTAAAAACAAATATTATTTTAAATATTTGTTGAAACTGCACTCTGTCGTGACGGTATGGTGTAAAATAGATAATCTGTGAATAACATGAGCTCCTCTGTGTTCTCCCAGTTCTAACTAGAAACAGCCAATCAGAGGCAGGAGGCGGGACTTAACCCTGCCAATCACAATCCTCCCTCACCCGCCTCCTTTGCTCTTTGCTACGCTACAGCTAGCACAGCCTGTTGAGAATCCAGTTAGCATGACGGCAGATAAACGGCTTTCCTGTAACGGCAGAGTTGTTTCACCAACATTAGCACATTTAGCAGAAACTAAATGCATCTGATTCACAGCGCTAAGATCTCCTCTCGGCTCTGACTGGTTATTTTTTGGTCAGGAGAGGTGAGGGAGCTCAATCTTTTCACTGATTATCTGTCTCATACTGTCACAACATGATGACAGTTTTAATAAATATGTAAAACATATTCTTAAGTGTGCAGTTTTTCCCCTCTGTCATTTATTTAATTCTTACTCCAAAAGAGCAAGGCTATAGTGTAAACTATGTGGGTTTTGATGGTGAAACTGCTTACAAGCCACTTCATTTGAAACTCACAGTGCTACCCCATACGCTGCCCCCTACTGGCAATGCTTCCTTTTGTTTTCGTCTGTGGCCTGAATGCTCCACGCCTTGACGAGCTGTATGCTATGAATGTGTTATAGAACGTGAGAAAATATTTCTATGGATGGGTTTGGTACAAAGTGCCCTTCTGAGACTGATGTTCTCAACCTTGCTTAAAGGAAACGCTTCAAAACTAAAATTATTATGCAAATGAACCACTTTTTGTAGATCCCTCCATTAAAGTTGCTCTATTCAACTTGAAGTATTCAACATGTCTCTACTTTGTCACCTTTGTATATTCAGTGTATTATATTTCATAATTATCTTCTAACCACTGACCCTTCTCCCAGTTCAGCTATTAAACCAAGCGAGACCTACAAGAAAAGTAATTGCTTTTTAATGGACGTCCAACACCTTTGATGTTAATTTCACACAGAACTAAATCTTATCTAACTGAACATAAATTATCCCAGAAAATATATCCCCAAACTTACAGTATTATATGCTGGAGAGAGATTTATTTTTCCCCCTCGAATGTAGCCATAGTTAGGATGACTGATAAGCCCGAGAATGACTGAGTCAAAGTCAAACTGATAATGAGTATAATTCATTTATTTATGGCAGAATAAATCCAAAATCATTCTGGATCAAGGATTTCAATGACACTGACACCATATGGGGGACATTAAGAGCTGGATTACAGTCATGGATGTACTAGAGGTGTAAAGGGCCTTTGAGAGTCAGATTAGATCCGATAGTTAACTAAACACTAATATTCCAAATTGGTCACATTAGATATTAACCTATTGGAGGTAACGAGCTGTCAGGGAGGATTAGCTTAAGGAGTTAATTGGAGCCTTTAGGGTAACTCCAACATTTCTTATCTGCTGCATTGTTCACAGAGCCATCCAACACCGCAAACCAATCTGCATTTCAATGGGCTCGACCTTGATGAAGCACCAAGGGGATATTGGGTAATGGCATTCCACTTGCAGATGATTAAAGGCGTCCAACGTCCCGTGTCTATAGAGATTTATTTAAAATCTATTTATTTGTTGTGACGAGCCCCTCTGTACTTTACAGCAAATCATTTGCATGCTTACTTCATCTTCTGCATGTTTATCAGCTGATGCTTAATTCGATAGGAAGCAAACTATTGAACTCTTTACATCTCGTGAATTATTGATGCAGAGTGATTTTCCCTCAGTTGTCAGTCGAGCTGCAGAGACTGAATGAGTTTGTATATTCTTTAAAAAAACACGGAAAGAGTCATACATCCACTTACCTGCACAGACTGGCTGGAGGAGGGGTTGTGTTGTTGCATTGGGTCCTGGTTGTTATTCCAACAGAGCTGGGTCTCCAGTAGCATCACTAACATACTGGAGACACATGCACTGTAGAATACAGCCAGGCCATGAAGAGGAGCTTCTGATAAGCACGCATGCACGGTTATCTGTTCAACCACGAGTCACTAAGGCTTTTTAGTTTCTGCTTTTAAAGTCTCATATAACATCTTCGCGGTCAGGTCTAGGAACACGGACAAAGAATTTTGAAGCCAAAAACAAATGTAGTTCTGACACAATAGGAAGATGCAGCACAATGTTCGGATGTGTAAAAATGCTCTGATAATATCTACGAAGGCACATTTGTTACTACATATAGACTGTTCAGCAACAGAATGAATAAAAAGCTCGCCATCGATCCTGAAACACAGAGCTGCAAAAATCAGTTTGAAACTTAGAAATTACAAGCTATTAGGTTGCCAACTAATCTGTGAATCAGAGTCATGTTTAGCTGTTAGTGCGTGTTGGTTGAATTTGTGTATAGAGTAAAGTGCTTCGAGTGGTCAGTGTGACTAAAATAAGCCCTGTGTAAATTCTGTAGATGTACCATTTGTCAAGTCAAGCTTTAATTTGTATATCACATTTCAGCAGTAAGGCAGGTCAGAGTGCGTTCCATCATAAAATCATCATAGAGACATCTGAAACAAGCTATAAACATTACATTTTGCCAAACTTCAAATATGTTGATTAATGTTTCACTAACTACTAATCAAAGGCAACTCATCTAGAAATCTTAGGTACATCTAGAACTGAATGAACACCATACATGGCACCGGTTTTCTCTTGCTGATTTGCCAGACATTCTGTCACACTGTGGCTGTGATATAGGTGTTATATTAGTTTGACATTTCATCACAACCTGTGGGATTTTTTTTTTTTTAAATAGGGAAGGTTTCTGCACCTCCATCATCCATTGCAGCCTTTCTGTTGAGGAACAAGAACTGCTTGCCTCTCACAGAGTCTTTCTGTAAAGATGCAGGGCATTCTGTACAATAATTTCAGCCTGGAACAATGCGTTCTTTCTGCATGTCTCAATGTCAGAATGAATCTTGCAGACAAAATACAAAGAGTTTATTTTTCACAGTTCACTTGCAGCTGTTTATGTTGAGGTTCTAAAACCTAGAGTAGTTTTTTTTTAAGTCACACTGTTACAAATTAAAATAACAATAAATGTTTGAGTCAGTTTGTGAACATTTTTCTGCTCCTCAACGTCATTTTTTTTTCCTTCACATCGCTAAATCCAATGTTCGAGCTTCTCTTTGACATGTTGACAAACACATTTTACATTTGAATAAGAGCCGAAATACTTATTTCCCTGCTGGGAGATCCGTCCAATAGGTTCAAATGTCTGTGTGTGTTTGTGTGTATGAGGAGCAGGGTGGGAAGTTCCTTAGACATGGATAGGTTCCTCCACTGTGCACAAAAAGCACAGGAGCCTAAGAATAAACTCTATAAAGATATGTTTGATTTCTTTTTCTTTTAAATGCCAAAACAAGCAGAGAAAGAAGCAAAGAGCAACAGCGAAAGTGTTGACCTATTCTTATAAAGACAATTGGCATGCTGATGACAAGTGTATATTAAACATTGCCTGAATTTATTAAACTGAGACAAGCCAGCAGACCATAATTTATAAATATTTCCTATGAGCGGCTCATGGGAAGCGAATGATTGGCAGAAAGAGTAAAGAACAGGAGTTCAGACCTGAAAGAACAAGAAGACAGGCAAGCACTCGACAGACGAAACAAGGTAAGTCAATTCCAGGAAGACGGAAAACTGCTCACTGATGAAATTCACACACTGCTCAGAGGAGACGGCAGCAGCGGTATTACAGAGAAGGCTGGGGAGCCCGATCTGTTCCCCGTGTGCCGCGATGTAACACAGATTTACAGTGAAACACATTCTTATCCCGCTCTGGGAGGATTGTCAAGTCATAATTAAACCCCGTGGCAAAATTTTATATGAGCTCATCTAAGAGACGTGTCCAACATGACTTACACGGAGCACACCCAGATGCTTTAAAAACTTGACAGTGATATTCTGCCCGTTATAAATGTCTGCCAATTCTCCCCTCAGTCAGTCTGAGGCGGCTTTAGCTTCTCCTGAGACGACATCAGACAGCCGGTCTCATCACATCTCATAAGTATTTCATTTTAATTAAAGAAGAAAGAGAAATGAAGAAGAACAAAAGTGTGAAAAAAAAGAAAAAACACGCCGCGGGTTTGTAAGTTGACACAACAGCACGGACTGTGTGTCATTAAAGACAAAATATAGTTCTTAGCCTTGTGATGCCAACAATAAATACGTTCTGGACGGGTTATTTATTTAAAATTGTATCAATCAAATCAGCTGTAAAAAAGAAAAGATTCAAAGCTTTTTTCCAAAGGTGAGGAAACTCGTCAACTATTTGTGCTAGTTTTCATGATAATATTTAGTCATCTGCATCTAAGTCACTGGGAATGCAGCTTTCTCACCGTCCTGAAAACCTTCTCAACCTTGAAATTTTTGAACAGGCTTTGGGTTTTTTCCCCAGCTTTACTATATGCCATGATTATCGATTTTAAAACATGCATTTTATGTTGCACCATCCTTATATTTCTAATTCTTTTTTACCAAAATGCTAGAGACAATGTTTAAGTTCCTTTTTCTTCCATAGCATAGCTTATCGCTCCCCTTCTACCACTTGTTGCTGTCAGTCAACTATATGTTAGAAAAGCAATTTTCCATTTGAAACTGTTCACAACCCTACCAGAAAACGAGTTACAATATCTGTCGGTGGCATAACCACACGACAGATAAAAAGGCTAATTACTAAACTAACATCAGCTTTTTTCCACACTGTCTGAAGTTCAATCAGACACAGCTGTCCTGGCTTCGATTCCCAACCTTGAAACTTTTGCTGCATGTCTTCCCCCCTTCTCTCTATGCCCTCTCCCCATCTGCTAACTCTCAATAAGAGCCACTAGTGCCAAATTAATCTTTAAAAGAGCCCAAAACGATATGCATTGCTGAATTGCTGTTTTAACTTCTCAGATTTAGGCCGGTTTAAAATGCTAATCGCTTTGCTCGAAGTGAAATTAATAGGAGCGCTGTCAGCCTGTTGGATGTGCAGCTGTTTCTGGATGAGAAAATGAATGAGTTCCCTCTGCTCTGTGTCTCATGTCTCCTTTTGTTTCGGGCGACTGAGCAGCATCAGCATCCTTTCCTTGCCGCGTGAGGCTCTCTCTGTCATCGCCCCTTGAGGTTTAGTTGTCTGTGGTTACTGAAGCACTGCTAATGTTCCACATCGGGTGTCATTCCCACAGTTACACTGATGATCACGGTGACAGCTCTGGCCAAGCTGGTGACAATATCTCCTTGTGAAATTCACTTTTTGAGGATTTTTAACACCTTAATGTCCCCTCCCGCCCCCAAAAGTAGCTTCTTTAGCCTCCCGTATTTTCATAAAGCAGTCCACACTGAAAAGATATCTCAGCCTTGGCTTTGTGTTCTGACGCAGACCGTGCAGCTGAAATGCTAACAACCCTGAATAAGTTGAAGGGCTCTGATTGTCATCGGCTCTAATTGAGGGATGGGCTCTTCCCAAATGTCAACAACTGCCAATCAGGGACATTTAAATATCATGGTCGACTGAAAAGAAAAAAAAAAAAATGCACATGCAGCACATGTGGTGTGTGGGACACAGTGGCACCTTTTGTTGGAGATAATGACACCTCAGCTCATCTACTTTCTCTCTATGCAGCAACAGTGAGGCGAAAAAAGGGGCCGTTGATGGGAGAGGATGAGCAAAAACCATTAGTTCTTTTGCCACTCACACAAAGTCTGACAGGGAACCCGCATTAATGACCGCCATCCTTTATCCTCACCTTCTTTTTCATTTTTTTCTTCTCTCTCATCTACATCTGCTTCAGATACTCTGTCACTCCGCAGCCTGTAATCGTATGCATATTCTGACTATTCACAATTTCCACCTCCACCTATGCGTCCGCTGTCTTTGTCACCTGCCTGCTCCTCCATTTATCCCTTACATCCCATTATGAGTCCCCCTCTGTCTCAGTTCCTTCCCGTCTCTCCGCTGCAGGTGTTTGACAGTCACACTGTCGTCATACGGCTCTTGTTCTATTTTAATCTGACTCCTCTGTTTGGGAACAGACACCCACATGCTTCTACCATTCTCTAGACTCAGTCCCTTTTTCCTCCTCTTGGGTCTTTTCTATGAGGGCTGTCTGTCAGTGCAGGGCTGCAAAACTTTTCCCAGAAATACAATAGTTGCTGCACAGAAAACTGTTGCACCATTGCTCAAAATGCAGCAAAAAGCATTAAAACTAACTTTGTTGAAAAGTTAAACTCTAACCTAGTGATGTATACCTTAATGTTGACATTGAGCTGTGATTTTGGCCAAAGCACTTGATGTTTTTTATGATTCAGTGGATGAAACAAAGGCCAGGTGTTTGTGATTAATGAAACTGGTTGATGTACAAGCGAGTTACAGACCAAATGGTTTGGTTATTTGAGTTTTTTGTTGCAACTATGTACAGACACATGTCTCCAACTACAGCATTATGACATTAAAAGGCGGTATTACGTAAAATTAACTTTTTTTTTTAGTTCTATAACGTGTCATAATGTTATTCCCTGATTAAAAAGATACCAGGAGCGTTGCTTTGATTCTTTCCTACATGTTTGAGGAATCCTTGAATCTCCCATTGAGTCGCCTATTCCCCCGAAGCGCCTCCTTGGATCTGCGGTCTCCGGCCGAGCTTCCGCCTCACAGAGCATCCCTCTCCCGCACTTTCCCCACCCAGCCCCACCAGACTAGTAGCAGCAGCAATGAGCAAACACCTGGTGCAACTGGGAGTGTTTCATCTGAGCTCATCACATGAAATACTCCTCAGTGCTACGCTGCGAGAATGGCTGTGAAATGTAACTTTATGCAAGTAAATTTGCCACTGTTTGTTCAGTTTGTTCAGGAAGAAAAACAATGACCATCAATTCTATTTAAATTGAGTCAACATTGTTTCTAATTATTATTATTTTCTTTCCAAACTCTGATGCTCTTATTAGTTAGGTAGACACTGTAAAGAAATGTTCACTTAAAACGCTCTAAGCTGAATTTGGATCCTCTGTTGTTCTGCATTAGCAAGATTTATAGCCACCTGTTGCATGAATCTGCTTTGTTTGCAAACTGTTGCAAGGCTCAAAAAAATGTGAGCACTTGAGAGACAGACTAAATCTGTTTTATGTCACGTTTTTTTGTATAGCACAGAGGACTTCAAAACATCTAGGAGACACACAAGGGAGTTAGTGGGCAACAAGTGAATTATTCTTGTTTGAGGCAGAATGGATGCGATAAGCTTAAATGTGACAACACAGAACTAGAGGTACATATTATTAACCCCTCTGTTTAGGATGATTTGTAGTCTGTTTTTCATGTAACACAGCCTCTCAGGGCTACTTAATACAACCAAAAGGCTGCTACTGCCCCTAATAGTGCATTAGCATGTTAACACTGACCTGCCAGCTGCATAATTACTGTTCTTTTGTACCGTAGAGAAATCTGGAGACAGATCAACATTATTACACTTCCACTGAATTCAACTCTCTACCAATTATTGTCCTCTTTCCATGAGCAGACCTATAATTTCAAGCCAAAGAGCTCGACTGCACATCTCCTAGCAGAGGTTGCCAAAAGATCTGTGACGCAAACATACTCTCTCTCCATATCAACTTTCAAGGTGAGCTGACAAAACTATGGAAACTATGGACTGAACTGAATACTTCCTCTTTAGGCAAGAAACATAAAGTCAGGAACTAGCTCTCCCACACACACACACACACACACACACACACACACACAAACTCTGAGAAAACAGAGAGATATTTCCCTGTGTTCACATGTTCAAACACTGCTTTTTAAATATAGAGCCTTTCACCCGACTCCCTCCGTCTGTTCAGCACATTGGCGAGTGAGGAGCTGCATGAGCTACGTGAACTTCAAAGTGTACACCTGGGGCATGAATGCAGCAAATTAAAAATGAAAATGTATTAAACTGAATTATAAACAAGGTGTGATTAGTTGGCCCAATTTATACAGGCACAGGTGCAGGTGCAAGCTCACAAATCCAGCTTTAATTAGTGAAAACCAAACACAGGAGCACAACGCGCACTTACTGTTCAAAACACACACACATAAACACACACTGTAATTTAACTTAAACTTCCAGCGTGTTGTGCTATTTTGAACTCCAGTAGTTTGTGAGCTTGTGAGTGTACTGTACATATGTCACTGGGTGTGTGTGTGTGTGTGTGTGTGTGTTGCGCCATTGTTTAGCAGTAGAATAAATTTCCTGTTTGAAATTCCAGGATGGGCTCCACTCTGGGAGCTTCCCTATTTATCTGCATGTGTGCGTGCGTGTGTGTGTGTGTGCGTGTGCGTGCGTGTGTGTGTCTGAAAGCATGCACAAACACGGTTTCACAGAACAGCACAATACTTCTGTCTCCCTGAGCTACCTCGAAGTCTCCTTGACATTTCTCACCTCCCCTTTTTCCTCCCTCCCTCTCCATCTTTTCTACTCCTGGGTCACTGGATGTCCCTTTACACACTTCTCTCTGTTCCCATGACCTCCTTTCCTCTCATAAGGCTCTTCCCCTTTAAAAAAAAAAGGCCCACCTTAAAACTTCTGCACAAAGCTCTCTGCTGATATCACTGTAAAGAGCGCCTTCATAATTTGTTCCTCAAATAAATACAAATAAAATAAATTCGCAAGTAGTGAGAAGAAAATTACGACTTATGAGTGTGAAACTCTGTTGGGTTTTGCTAAGAAGTGTTTGTGAAGTTGAGCCATGACCTTTGGCCTCTTTTGAAGAGATTTACTAGTAGTTTAAAGATGTTAAATGATTTTAAAATCAACCACTTTGAAGAAGGACATTCTAACAAACTGTCCACATGTCTTGGTCTGGCTGTTCAAGCAAGTTTACCTTGAAAGCAGACCAAAAAAAATGCTAAAAGAAATCTTCAAAATTCGTTGATATGAATGTGAAGTCACACATCATTGCTATTATATTCAGCTTGTAAATGTCATTTTTTTTTTTTTTACTTTTTACAATATCTGCAGAGGTGTATCTTCCCAAAAGTTGGATTTATGCTTTAAACCTTTGAACAGCAATTTAATTTGGACAATGTACATCTATTCAGCTCTGAGCACAGCGACTTATTAATGTGATGCCTCGTTGACAGTATCAGCGATGACAGGAGGGAAATGAATCATCTCATTTCTGCGGTGTTATTCTTTCACGTCCGATAGGTCTATTCGATTGTTTCTGTCTCATTCATGTCGAAAATATTCTTTGTGTAAAATATATTTTGCCAAAATGACATCAAAGACAGGAAGGATTCCTGGGGACACACACTGACAGAGCCTATAAGAAATTAACTACGTTAAGTCCTCTGTCAGAAAATGGCCTCGAGTTTTGTTTAAAACAGGATTACTCACCGTCAAGATTTGATACAAGAGCCCTTCCCCATTTAATGGCATTGCTGTATAACAAAGCCTTAAGCCTAAATACATAATTTTTGTCTTACACAAAAAAATGTGTCGGGGAAATAATATGCTTTGCGAAATCACATTGTGTGTCACCCAATAGCTGTTATGAAATTAATGTGACTGAAGCTTTATTGTTTGAAGATGAACAGTTTTGAAGACATTTTATGATTAAAAAAAATTGTTTTAGCTATTTACTTTGCAACAAACACAACAACAACAAAAAAAGTTATTTTTTGGATGGTCTGTGCCCAGGGCAATCTCCTCAATATTCTCCCATCACTGAGCTACCATAACAGAAACAGTTACAATTTGCAAAGATGAAACTTTCTTACTTACTTCTTCCCCCGTTGAGCAAAGCTAAAGAGAGTGCCAAGCTTTTCCAGCTAAAGGAAAAGAAGAGTAACTTACCCCTCGCCCCACAGGGGCACCGTGTGATTGACAGCAATAACACACTGAGCACACAGCAGCAAGCAGGGGGCCACAGGGAGCCAAGACCCCATTAACAACACGTGCATAAAGCAAAAGAAAACTTGCTCAACGGGCATCTGACGGGTAAATCTGTTCTGTTTTTCATTTGATGCTCGTGCTTCCCCATTTCTAATGCCATCCTGAACAACTGCCCTGCTCCTGGTAAGAGAGGTAAAAAGAAGAGAAGGAAAAAGATGCACCCCTGTCAATCACAAAATTTACGCCTCACGTCTCTTGTTTTGTAAATTCACTTGTGCCACCCAAATTTTTATTGCTAAAATGATTATTTTTTGTGCATTTATTTAGGGTTCAGTTTACACCAGGAAAATGAAACGATACAGCAGAACTTTTCACATAAGTTCTCTACCTTATTTTGTACATTTTGCATGTACAAAATATGTGCATTTTGTACAAAACACAAATGTCTTGCTACACTATTACAGGCATGACTATTTTTTATTAGTTTCAGTCATATTTAAGACATATAAAACATATTTTTTTTGTTGAACAGTCAAAATACAGTTAAGAGTGAATATTTCAACCAATTAACTAGTATTTAATGCTGCTTCCAATAAGTTGCATCTCTTTGTAATCTTTGAAATTCTTTAAATTAAATGTTTTCCAGGCTTTATGAAGGTCTTTTAGTTTTTCTTTAGACATCTGTAGCTTTTCAATTATCTTTAATCCAATCCTTGTCCTAATCATTACATTAGACTGTACAAAGGTACATATTTAACCCTCAAGTCACATTTAAGTCCCAAAGTGTACAATTTGTAAACATTTGTTTTTGTTCTCAATTCTAGTTTTCACTTTTAATCTGCTGAAGGTGAGGGGTAAGGACATTCACACTCTCCTTCCCCTGGGACTAATTTGGTCCACTGACTCAAATTATAAAGTGTTGGTCATTTGAATAAATTCTCATTACTTCAAAACTAACAGTGCATTAAAATCACCATTGTTGTCAATTATTAGCCAAGTCAGTGCTGTAATAAGATCATCCCAAATGTTCCACTTTGCATCTTATTTTCAGATAATACTGCTTTTACAATAAACAAAATCAGAGGCATAAAGTACATAAAACACAACAAATATGAATCAATAAAAAGAAAACTATTCTGCTGCCCTCATTTGTAGAAAGGATTGAAACCATTAGAGTGAACATCCTTCCGAGATTGCTCTTCCGTTTTCAAACCCTACCTGTGGAATATCAATGTCTATACCAGGCTAAACAAATGATGTTCAAAATTTACTTGGAAAAACAAACACGCAATAATTAGTTTGAAGTGTCCTAAAGTTTAATGTGTCCTAAAGAACTTGAGGGATTAACCATACCAAATCTTAAGAAAAGTACTACTGTGCTCCCCAAATTAGGTACATTGTCACATGGCTATGACGAGATGAAGATATTCCTCAATATTATTCCTTTTGTTAACCAAACCACATGGTCAGAGAACAGAATCAATACTGAGTACATAAGGGGAAAAAAAAACAAAAAACTTTACAAGTGCAACCTTCTAAAATGGAGAAACTTTTCTCTGTAATAAAATGAAATA
This sequence comes from Poecilia latipinna, assembly GCF_001443285.1. Taxonomy (NCBI): domain Eukaryota; kingdom Metazoa; phylum Chordata; class Actinopteri; order Cyprinodontiformes; family Poeciliidae; genus Poecilia; species Poecilia latipinna. The sequence goes on along the minus strand of NW_015112703.1, from coordinate 399,605 downwards.
TAACTACTAGATACATATCCCATTTTTACAAAATATTACAAGGCCACAGCAGACACAGAAGACATAAAGGTGAGATGGGAGTTAGAAATGAAAGTAATAATCATAGACGAGGACTGGGAGGAGACGTTTCAGAAGGGTTATAAATGATCAAATAGTTCAACACTGAGAATTTCAATGGAAAATCAAAGTGAGGTTCTTTAAGAATCATCTTCTCACATGGATGCACCTCAGATAAATGCTGTTTATTTCATTCTCATTGAAAGAAACCCTGTTTGAACATCAGATTAAAAAAGTGTAACTAGATTTCAAAGGCGCCTCAACAGTTCAGAAAGAACAGAAAAATAACAACAATAGACCTGAAATGGGTATTGAGCTTTGCATCATCATCCTCAAGTCAATCAACTGCTGTAGGTCAAAGTTGTCAGCTAACAAATCTTTGGGAATCACCTTTTGGTGAAAACAATCTTAACTTCTGTCTGTCAAGCTGTGGTGTGTTTGGTATTTTTCATAGAATCAAATAAACAGGAAGAAGTATTTATTTGTTCCTATAAAACAAATAACTTGTTACTTACAACACTTACCAGTTGCTCGTAAGTAAGCAACTGGCAACTTAGCTGCTTGAAAGTAAGATTTCAGTCATTTGACTGTTGTCAAATGACTGAAATTTATCTATTCACTGAGTTTATCAGTTTATCAGGTTAGACTTACATGATGTAAGACGTAACACAATACATTTCTTTGAAAATGAGTGGAAAGTCATTTAAAAACCTTCAGAAAGCCTAAAGAACAATGAATCAAGAAAACTTCAAAAGGAAAAAAGTCTGCCTCATTGCACGCAGAAATAACAACGAGGGTTGACTTAAGACTTTTACACAGAGCTCCATAAACAAACGCTCTCTGGTAATTAATCTGCACTTATGGCACTGGGAGAAAAGTATGAAACTTATACTTGGATGAAATTCACCAAAGGCTGCTTCTGTTGGCAAAGAGTATGTTATGGAAAATAAATACAACCCCGATAGCATGAGCATAATATGGAACAAGCCCAGAAACAGCAATTACAAGCTGGCGGAGATGGGTGTACTAATTGAAGTAGAGTAATCTGTTGCCTCCGTGCTCGTTGGATTCTCGAACAATGCCGGCGACATATGAGAAGATGAAATATTTGAAGGAAAATAAATTGACTTACTGAACTCTTGAGAGGTCACGTTTTCTTCCCCTGACAGCGTCATGTTTTCCCGACAATGTTTCCCGTGCACAAAGCTCCGACTCATCTCTGTGGCTTTTACTTTTAATTTAGGCAATCAATTACTGAGTGAGCAGCACTGTGGATCAGCACTTTCCTTCTAAATTTTCTGTGTATCTTTTGATTTTCTGCCACAGTTGCGGACCAAAACAAGCTTCAGCTTGGCTGCAGATGAGAATTTGTTTGTGTTTTCACGTCGAGGTGGACGGGCAGCTTGTCTAGGCTGTTTCTTTATTCCGTTCATGCTTTTATCTAATCATGTCAGGTCAGTACCATTGTCTTGTTCTCCTGCAACAGTCAGTCAGCTGTAACAGGATGCTGCTGCTGCCTGGCCTGCTCACAAACACTGACACAGGTCCTTCATGGTTCTGTGATTGTCTGCTTTAAATTGGCTCCCAGCGAGACCGATAAAGTTTCAGCCATAATAGAGTGAGGTGCATAAGAGTCGAGTATTGAAGCTGTCAGACAATTATAGCTTTATACATGTTGGCCTTAAATCTGTCAAAACCAAAATTTAACGGGAAAATGAGTGAATTTTGTTCTTTTTGATCTCTCGGTCGTATTAAAATTCTATGAACAAGCTTCTTCCTTTTATTTTTTCTCTCTAAAACATCACATATTCAAATGTGCAAAAATATGTGTGACCATGCGTGTGCCTGAACCAGGTTTTTATATCCTTGTGGGGACCTATTTACCCATTTCTGTCTACATTGTGGGCTTGTGGGGACAAATCCTGGTCTCCATGAGGGGAAATGCTGTTTTTGGGTCAGGGGTTGGATATGTGATGGTTAGGGTTAGGATTAAGAGTGGGGGTAAGGGTCAGGCTGTAGATAAATGAATGGAAGTCAATGTAAATTCCCCACAAGTCCCAAAAACACGACTGCGTGCATGTGTGTGTGCATGTCTTTTATGACATGTAGGACTGCAATAGCTGGGTTTCCATTTTCATGAAGCACTCATATGGAAGACAACTTGCCACAGGGAAAAAAACCCCAGTGTGTTCATTGTTCATTTTTAGATATCCTTAGAAAATTTCCCATTAACCAGTGAGTCAGAGTTGTAAAATGTCCTGAAGCAAAAAGACGAGCTACACAAGATAATTACACAAAATAGCATTTTTGTCTTTCACACTTCATGATATCTCTAACAAAGGGTGTCGTAATAAGGTGGATTCTTTCAGTCTGAAATAAAGCTGCACAAAATATTGAATCACAATCAGAGTAGCAATATCTGTAAATATGTAAATTGCAAAGGACTGACTGGATGCAACAATGGGTTTGCTTTCATGTGCCATGAATTCACGCGCTGTGTGCCACTAATATACCTGGCCAGTTGATGGACTTTCACTGTTTATAGGTTAATTACAACAGTGGCATCCTCAGAATACTAAAAAAATAACGTCATAGCATCCAGTAAATGGCAAAAGTATTCATAGGCTGAATACAGATAGCAAGGGCCCTTACAGTTTTTCCTATTTCTTATACAAACATTTTTTTTTTAATTTTCCTTCAATCCCATTAAAATGCACGTTTTTGAACATAGTGTAACAAAAGCGAATGTAAGTAGAAGTTAGGGGGATATTAACACTTTTGCACGGCACTGTAATGTTTTCTAATATAACGCAGCCCTGGTTTCCATGAACTTGAGAGTATAACTTTACTGCTTACAAATGCACTAAACATTGTACATCAGTCTGATTAAATGTTTGCATGTACAAATCATTTTAATCGCAGTTGAACTTCATTCATGCGAAGCCACTACTCTGCTGGACATACAGTATAAATCAAACCAAGAAGCATTTGTTACACTGGAAAATTAGCTGTAATTAAATCAAAGCTTCAGGGTAATCATTTGTGCTACTGCTGTTCTCTCCAATTAAGTGCACTTTGAATTATATGTGCAATTCAAGGGATTCGTATCTTAACAAGCACACTTGAATGAATGAATGAACATATGAATCAAGGATTGAATTAAAGAAATTTCCCTACTTATAATCAGTTTAAAATCTGATCCATATCAAAGGAAGCAAGTTCAGTGTGAACAGTCTGTATTCTGTCTGGGCAATTACTGCAATTATCACCAGTAGTCTATATTAAACAGCTAATGCAGCCCATCTTTTCCAGCTGTTTAGGAAATGATGATGAGGACGAAGGCAAGGGAGGAAATAAAAAGGACAGCAATGGAGGATGGATACGAGTGGAGAGGAAAATAGGGTCATGCTAGGTTGTGGAGAGAGAAGATGCAATGAAGACATGTGAAGAGGAAGAGGAGAGGAAAGAAAGACCTTTTACTAATGAGGCTAACTGTGTGCTGACAGTGGGGCACCAGACACTCAATCAATCCCAGCCCTGGAGATTTCCAATGCGCAGACACACACCCACACCCACGCAAAAACACACGCAGACACAACACACAGGGTCAGTCTGCAAGTGTGCAGCTGCTGCCCCGGGCCATAAGTCTGTCCGAAGGACTCGAGCTGCAGCCGTGCAGATTGAGCAGACCCAACAGGAAGCCTGGACATAAACAACTTCAGCTCACATGTCCACAAGCATCATAGTGCTGCGAAACACCGACTTCACACATTTTATTCTGTTGTCACTATTTTTTAACTCTAGACAAAGATAGTATGATTAAATACAATAAAGTAGTTTTTATATGATTGTATTTATTAACTGGAGAAAAAAAAAAATCCAAGGTAACCTTGGGAAAAAATGGTGGCAACAATTTCCATCAAATGTTTACAACAACTGGCAATTACTCTTTTCAATCTCTTCAAATTGATTTTGTCCCACTGTCCTTTGCAGGATTGTTTTAAATCATTCACACTGATGGGTTTTCCAGGGTAAGCAGCTGAAGTAAGGTCACACCAAAGCTTCTGAGTGAGACATAGGTCGAGACTTTGACTATGCCAAACCCCTTTAATTGTTTTTTTTTTTTTTCCTCAGCTAGTCAGTTTTCGCCTTGCTTCTATGCTTTGGATCATTGTCTTAATATGCAACACAAGGGCACGTCAGCTTAAAGTCATGCACTGATGCCCCAACATCCTCCTTCAGGGTTAAAACTGAACCTGAAAATGTCGATATTTATAGTGAAGTCAGGAGGTACAGAGTGGGAGGACAATTACATTTGAACGTAGGGCCAGATTTCTTCACTTAATAAAATTATAAATGGAAAAAAGCTGCTTTTTGTTTTAACAGAAGCCATCATATGCTACATTTCACTTAACTATCTGAAACCTTTAGATGAATAATTCCTATTACACCCTACATCAAATTAGATATGGTTCAGCGGGGATGCAGCAAGGCTATCTGTGTCCAAATCACATATAAAGATTACAAATTTGTGAATCCGCTCAATTGGGTGAAAAAAAAAGGAACAAGCTGAGTCTGTCACACATTTGCTTTAATTTGTACAGAAAGCGAGAGACGCTTGGCTAAGTTTGCTCTGCTGACTAAACACAAAAAGTGTAATTTATGAAATGAAAATGAATTAAATGAATAAGTCTACACGGCAGTGTAAGGCCCACTCAGCTGATTGTACTGGAAGTGATTGATAGGAGGCTTACTGATGGATGGCAGCTAGCTCTCATCCACACACAGCGACAGATATGCAAACACACACAACAGTGTCCATATGCAAAGCCGGTGATATAGTAAAAACTGTTATTTATTTAGTTTTTATCTTGCCCAGGGCTGCCTTATCGGGCACCAGCAGGAGTACACATTGAATTTCAAAATAGCTACATCTCTCCTCTGCACAGATCTACATGTGTACATGTTTGTGTACGTATTTGTTGCAGGAGCATTATGTGAAAGTTTTGATCTCTACTAATGTAGGAGCAGACCCCGCTTACAGTAACAGGCATTGAAAGCATTGGAGAGTTTTTGTCTAAAAGTGTTTTTTGTTTTTTTTTCTTTGAAAGAGACCATGTTCCCGGTGTTATTAGATTCTCAGTTTGATTTTTTATTTTGTTTTTCACTTGAAAACTCAACAGCAGGCCACCTATTTAATTGAAAAGGTCAAATTTTGTTAATAGCTTTAAATCTATTATGAAGTGCCATCATTATTCACACACCACCTACTTACAAACTAGACTTCTTATAGCTTTTTGCTCTTGCCACTCATAAAACCCAACTGTGAAAATTGCAGAAACGTAGTTATCCTTTCAGCAGATTCTTCCGCCTGAGTTGTGGCTCTCCGCAACTTGCGCAGCAATATTATGTGCGTCTTGGTTGCTTTTCTGACTAATGAACTCCTTCCTGGCCTGTTCGTTGTTCAGGTTTGTTCAAGATGACTTTCATTTACTTGAAAATTCACTGCAAATACCGTTTGAAATGCAAAATCAATCTGTCACCACTGTCTAATGCTCAGTGCTTTAGTGAGAATGTTATTGTGTGGAACTGAGTAAAAAGCGAACATTTCAAAAACGGCTAATGTCTTTTTTTTTTCTCTCTCTCACTCCCAGAGCACGCCTGCATGTCAGTGGTTGTGAGTTGTTGCGTGTAGAGAAAGTCTCTTCAGGCCATTAGTTCTCGTCTACAAACACACTCATGCACACAGAAGGTCAACCATTTTTAACCCTGCTATCAAAGCTGTTTAACTTACCATCAGCCAAGTGTTTGTGCAGCTCTATGCGTGTGTTATCCTCAGTGTTTGAACAGTGTATATATATTCTACTGCCTAAAGACAATGTGTTTGAAGAACAACTATAAAGAAGAAGGGTCAAAGATGTGGACTATATATGTGTCTCTGTATAGGTCCAAATATTCTTGCACACACAAAGATGTGCGTGTATATTTTTATGAAGGCAGATGTGAAGTAAAGCAACTTTTCTTCAGAATTTAGCAAAAGGAAAAGAAAGCAAAGATAAACGATGGCCTTGTAAGGCAGAATGAGATGGTGTGACACTGGAGTTGCTCTTTATCTCGGCTGCAATCAATTAACCAATAAGAATGATGGAACTCAATACTGCAGAAACAGCAACGAGAGCAGAAAGAAGCAAAGGAATGATCAAAAGGCAGCGAGGGCCGGTACGGGAGGATAATTGAGCACAAGATGGTAAGAGGTCGGAGAAGGAGCAGGTGGGAAGAATTAGGCGACATGAAACTACAGAGAAGGTGAAAACCGGCGAAGATGAAATGATTGATGGACAACAGAACTACAAGACAGAAGGGTCAGAGGAAACAGAAATAGGGAGGGCTCTAAGATGGGAAAGAAAACGTGTCGGGGAAACGCAAAGACAGATGAGGAAGAGAAAGGAACTGACAGAAAAATCTGCATTGGAAAATAAGGCAAGTTAAAGAGGATTTAATTTCTCCAGACGAAGAGAGCGAGAGACAGAGAATAATATAAATGGATAAATATTTGATTTAATATTTATAAAATTAAATATTAAATGAAAGACTGTCTCTTCACAGGGAGCACTTAGTACCTTGGATCCTTTAGCATATTGTTCAGATTGTTCTTTGTTTACCTGAGACTGGTGTCTGAAAACTTCTGAATTTTCAGATGTTGATTAAGGAAAAGTTCCTCCTTTAGACAGAGCTGTGCCACGGTTTAGATGAGACCGGCACGACACCTTGAATCTGGTCTAGCTGCCATGTCAAGACACGGTAAGGAGCTGTGATTTTAGTATGTTCTTCTTCGCCTTACAGGTTCACTCAGCGTCAGACTACAATCAGCGGTGACTTGTAAACGAGCGTCTGGATCGCAACAAAATATTGTGGCTTCACTGAAAACTGGTTGAGTGTAAATGGGGCATTTGCCTGCTTGGTTTATTTGAGATTCTTAAAAAATGGAAGCAGAGCATTTGATATGCCGTTTCTTCTTTTACGAAACCAGCTCCCATGTGGGGCTCAAGAGACTGTCACATTCTTCATCACTTTTAAACGGCTAAAGGAAAGAAAAGTTTAGAAGGAACTTTTATGGTAGTTTGGCCAAAGTGATCAATGTCACTCATGTATCAAAAGAGTCGCTAAAATCTACAAGTAATCAAAATTGAAAATGCGCTTGTTTTTACACTGCTCCCTGTGAACACATTTATCGCCCACAGCACTATAAAGTCATGCTGTGTTGCAGAAATGGATGCTATAGTAAAGCACATAATCACTCTCACAGCCAGGTGTAAAAATCTGACACAGACCATAATGACTTAATTTTACATCATTTTCCCCAATAGGATTCTACCTGGAGGTGGTTCTGATTTATATTAGATAAAATAAGTGCTCTGGATGGGGACTGCGGACGGGAAGTTAAAAAAAGAACATGTTTGTGCTAAAGCAACTCTTCTGCAAAGCAGCCGGTGCGTGTTAGTGCTGCCATGGGAACAGAGGAAGCTTCAAAAAGATTTGCAGATATGATTGTTTATCTCCCTAAACCCTTGTAATTGTTCCATCTATCTCCGTGTTCATTTGCACGACTCGGTCTGAGAAATCTATTAATCCGAGATCCAGTGATCAGCCCATCTGTCGATCTGTTTCCTCTTCTGTTGTCTCTCAATCAGCGCCGTTCACCAGCCTTGAAAATTGATCCATTCCCCACCTTTGCTCTTTCTATTGGCAATCTCTCACCGCTTCATAACACAGCATCTCTCTGTCAATGTCTGCATCTATTTATATACATGGACTGGATACAGTGGGTGCGCTTGATTCTTACCTTAAAGAAGGAAACATCAAACCACCGGGGGAAATGGAGGAAAACATAAATGGGAGACAGAGAGAGAAAAAAAGAAAGAATTAGAAACAAGTTTATAAAGAATTGCAACAGAAAATTACGTTAGTATCTCTATTTGCTCCACTTTTTTCACAAAAAAAAAGAGATTACATAAACACACAAATCATCCTTGTTTAGGCTAAAAGTCAAAAGGTTAAAAGAGCAGCTGATGAGGAGGTCATGATGCCATCACACACACTTCCCCCTCGGAGAGAACAACACCCATTTCCCTTTGACCTCAATGCACACGTGCACGCTCCTTATAAACACAGTGAGGCACATAAACAGTGTGTGTAAACAGCTGTATGATAATTGCGCTCCGCATGAGTATGTGATTAGGTGGTAATTATCATTATCAAGCCAAACGTGGGCATGCGATGCTTTTTAACCACAGCCTTGTGTGGATGTGTTGCGTATTTTAAGGAGATCTGCAGCATATGCTTGTCTTTTTAAGAACTAAACTCTCATATTCATGCAGCACTTTTCTGTGACTGTGTGTAATACGTGCGTGTTTGTCTGCGTGTTTCTGTCTTAAAGGTTTTGAATGTTGTACTGCAGATTCATCATCTGAAGTAATGTGCGTGCGAGCGTGCACGTGTGTGTGTGTGTGTGTGTGTGTGCGTGTGTGTGCACTTCTCTACAGAAAACTCAATATGGCAGGGTCAGCTCTGCAGAAAATGCTCCATTGAGCGGCAATTGCATTCTGCTGCCAAGGACTCTCTGCTTGACTCTTGCTTTTTCTTTAGAGCTTTATGTAAAACCGCTGAGCCCACACACAAACACATCTCACAAAACTCACACATACGTGCGCGTGCGCCCGAATACACACGCTCCCGCACTGATACACACTTGTGGAACAGAAGATAAAGGAATAGACCAAGCAAGTGAGGAGGAGGTGTGACTAATCTCCTCTTCCTCTGTTTGGAAAGACGAAGGAGATGAGCGAGAGCTGGAAAATCATTTTGACGGGGAGGATTAAGACTCTCACGCACGTGAACACAGACACAGTTAACACACAAAGGTGCGCTCCATAAGGCCAATGTCTCTTTCACACCGATACGTGCACTAACGCTTGCAAACGGACCATTATACGATGTACGAGTACGTCCTCGGCTACAGTATGTGCTTCCATAGAGCAAGCCAAGCCCAACACTCCCACAGTCGGACTTTCTCCCAAATTTCTTCATAAATTCACACAAAGCACCCTTTCACACCTGGTAGCACCATGTGCATCTGCTCACATGTGTCTTCTTCTGATGCAGCAGGATTATATTTACATTTGCCCTGGGAACTTTTCTTTTTTTTTTCTTCCTTATCAAGCAGTTCCTCACTTTTACTTCCGAGTAGGAAATCCTTAAAAGTCAACTTCATTCAGTTTTTATGTTTTCATAATTCCCTATGGTGGGGATCAGAATAATACTTTGTGCATAGAGGTGTGTTAGTCTAAATACTCATGCTGGACCAGTTAAAGGGATCAAGAATTGAAGCTACACAGAGTAAAACTACACACCGGATGCTTTTTTTTTTGCGGCGACAGCAGCTTCTCTTTAAATGCGCGAGTTTGAGTTTTGGTAAAGTTATAGTGTGATAACCTATTGCACCTTGACGAAGGATAAAATAGTACAGTAGAGAAGAGAATATGCTACTTTACTGATTAAAAAAATCATAGAATGTAAAGGAAAAGGTTGCTGTTGGTTTGTATTGCTAATTGTAAATTGTAAATTGAAAATAATATTGGTTTTCTGACTTTCAACTAAAAAAAAAAAATCTCTACTCATTTGCGATGTAATGCCCAGATCTGAGCCCCTATTTCTTAGGCAAAAACAATGCAGCATAAGTCAGGACCGTTCACTAAACATACCAGGGATAAAGAGAACAAAGTCAAAGTTTTGGAGTGGCAATAAGCAAGATCTGACTTCAGTCCCATGAAAAAATTGTGAGCAGAGCTAAAAAGGTGCGTTAGCAATTCATCCAAGAAAAGGTTTGTTTGACTGAACTCCAAACACTGAGAAAAAAAAGAAAAGATTATGTCTCTTCTTAAAGTACACACTGCTTCTTGTTTTGGCTGTAATAATAACATACAGTCTTTGTGACTAAACGAAGGACTTAAGAACAATAATCACTATTTGTACATGAAATATTAAAATTATTCAACCAGCTTTACAAAAAACAGTGAAAGTCCAAATCTTATTTTATGCACATGAGCTGAACATTAGAGCAGCTCAGTGATTGGCCTCCCCCTCCTCTCTTTGTGGTTAGAAATACAAGCTTTATGTGTTTAGGCATGTAGCAGAGTGAGTTTGGATAATTGTGAGCAAACAGAAGCGCAGTGCAGCATTTTGGTTATCATCGGATCAATCGGATAACTACTGATGTATGCCAAAAAGTGAAAAAGTGAAGTGCTCCACATTAAAAATAATATATCTCGGTTGACTTTTCGTTTCTTACAGACTCAAAGATGAGAAACATGGTGAAAGTTTAAACTGACGTTGTTTTGTGTTTGACTTCACAGCATGAGTGTGTCAAGATGGACCAACTGCTGTTTGTGACAGAATTTAGGACACGGGTATGTTCGCCATCCATTATTCACACACACACACACACGCGCACACACACACGCACACACACTGAAAGCCTCACATCCTGTCCATCTCTGGGTGCCACAGAATGAGGGCTGTTGCCAGGATACAGAGGCTGTGCGTCTGTTTCCTGTCAGATCAGTCAGAGGAAGAGAAGTAAAACCATCTGATCAAGCTGTCACTAGTCGGTCACTCAGTGGCCTCACATGTTACATCTTTCATCCCGTGTGTTTTTGGCAGCACTGTTTAAGTCTTAATGTGTGTTTAGGAACACGCAGGCTTGCACCACCCTCTACTTCGCATTAGTAAAATGCCAAACACATTAATTAGCATTTAAACCATGCTCTCTGGTATTACGCAACGTAATTATGTTGACATTTGCTGCACAAGTCAGCAACTAGTTTTCGTTTTAAACCTTTTCGGAGCCCTCAGATGGGAACCTGTGGAACCAAAAATAAAACGTGATTAAACACAACTTTTCTCTAAAGTGGAATGTCTCCATTATTTTGTCTGACATTTCCGTCGGAGGCGCACACTGGTATCCTTTGAAATTTAATGAATGAATGGAAAAACCAGGGAGGTTTTTCTCCTTGTTGCAGGAGATGTGTGCAGATTTTAGAGCCTCGTCAAAGTGATGAAAAAAAACCCTGTCTTTAGCAGACACAATATTTCAGAGACCTTTCAGATAAAATTTCTTTCATGCTTCATCTCTGAGCTCCCCAGTATAAATTATGATGATTATTTTGGAGCTTTGTTGGAAGGAGCTGACCTAACCTGAGAGCTACGATGGAAAACGAGAGATGATTTCGGATCTTCTCATCTGTGAAAACGATATAAGAAAATTCACTGGGGGAAGGAAAAATAAAACATGCACATATTCCAACAGATATTTTATGTGCTTTGTAGATTTAGGAGCACACACAAAGTACCTAACAAAAAGGAGTTTCAGTTGGATTTCGTCACGCTACCACATAAAATGTATTCGTTTTATTTATTAATCTTTTGTGTAGACCAATATAAAAAAGTATCATCTTAATAAAAAGCGGTATTCCCTAATCATTTTTGCCACAATACATGTAGAGGAAACAGCAAAAATGTAAAATAAGGTGCTCTGGATAGATAAGATCAAAATGTAAGCTTTTGGAGGGAAGCCAGAACTTGCAAATAAGCCTGTTGCAATAAGCAACTAATCAATTAATCGCTTGACAAATTCAAATCAAATAAAGACAAATTTAACGAAGCGAATGGTCACAGACGTTCTCCATCAAATCTGGTCTTGAGCCACGCTGTTAAAAAGAACAAGCAGAATCTTAATCTGTAGATGTGCAAAGTAAGGAAAGACCTTCATAAAACGTGCATACGAAGAACGACTGATCTCACATTTTTCAGATTTTCTTTCTGTCAATAACGCACTACTTTGTGGTGGCCCATTAAATGAAAATTTAAAAAAAAAAAATGTTGGGTTTGGGCTTTAATGTGTCAAAATGTGAAAATATTAATATGGTAAATTGCTAAGACTTTCTTCAGAAACTCTGCATGTGTGACGCCTCTGTGAGAAAAAAAAAAGCACAAAAGTTTCCGTCAAGGGAATTAAAAACAAGATATTTCATAGCTAGTTACATGTTGTGTTGCTGCTGTTCTGCTCAGCATTAGTTGAGGAAAAAAAAATAAAGTTATGCTATAGTTTTTGCTGCTACTTTAGAAGAGCTGTGAGATAGATGAGTCACACTCTTATTTGTGGCACCAAACTCCAGAAATATGAAGCTATCTTTTGTTCCGGATCGGTAGGGGGTCTTCCAAAATCTGTTCCTCCAGGCTTCTTGGGATGATTCCCCCCAAACTCCAAAGGATATTTATGAAATTTCTGCCTTTATAGTGAATTAGCAAAATCAAAAAAATGAGCTGATTCCAAGGAGTGGAAATCTAGTAAAAAAAAAAAAAAAAAAAACTATTTTTGGGCTCGGCACCGTACTCCGTCCCCTGCCTGATCTCAGGGCTGCTGTGACGCATAGATCAGTGTAGTTCACTCCACTTACAGTCATATAATCTGCTACACCTACATCACCACAACCTCGGCGTTTTAGATCTTCGTGTAAAGGAGGCAGCGACACAGAAACCAAAATTAGGATCTGCCGCACAAATGCAGGAACAATCATCTACATAATAGCTGTATCCATCAGAACACCGGGCTAAAAGGAAGACTGTGCTGATTAATTCCTCCCTTGAGGCCTTGATTTCTTTTAGTTTGACTGACTCGCACATGCACGCACGCACGCAAGCACGCACGCACGCACGCACGCACGCACGCACGCACAATCCTTATAGCCTATTATGCAAAAAGAAAATGTCATAATGACATCCATCATTCCTCTACCCATTTCATATATTTCTCCTATTTCTCTCCACTCTGTGCTGTTCCCAAGGTGACGGCGATTTTACTTCCCGTGGCTGTTTTTAACGGTACTGAGAGGTGGCTAGTTGTAACAGGTGCTTCTCTCCATCACATGTGCCCCCTCAGTTTCTCCTCCTCCTCCTCTTCTTCATGTTTTACTAGTATTATCACTTTCTGAGGGAACAAAATGTATCTTTTTATAGCTTGATGCTGTCATTCCACTTAGCTAATATCCTTGCAGTGTGTGCTAGCAGACGGGAGTCAGTGAAGAATCAAGACTTTCCAGAAGCTCACAGCAATTTATAAAAAAAAAAAAAAAGAATGAGATGAGAATAAACATAATCTGAGTCAAAGAGATTACTTTTTCAAAAATGCATTCTGTTTTTGTTGGAGAACAAGCTGAGCAGAAGTTACAGAAAGTCATTTATTTAGCCAGGACATCAATTTACTTGTTTCCTAAAAAGTTAAGACTTATTAATTTTCTACAAAAAGGTTAAAATTTGGAGGAACAAATTGACAAATAAAACTGTCACGTTAATTTAAGGAAGAACCAGTAAAGTTTCATAAGGAATTAAAAACAAAAATCAAGCTCCTCTACCTTCTCCCAGTGCTACCATTACTAATCCCGGTCAGAAACAGCCAATCAAAGCCAAGTGGAAGGTCTTAGCAGAGTCAATCACACTTGTCCACATGCTGCTTACACCTTGCCCCTTGCTTTCTGCTACGCCACAGCTTCTTAACCTCAGGTGTACCTGAAGTGATTTGCTCAGGCTAGTTAGCATAGCCACAGTTTTCCTGCAATGCTAGGTTGATTCTCCGCTAGCAAACTGGCGATCTTATGATATCTAGTTATCTTATTCAGAGGACCTCAAAGCAGTTCACACTAGATTCAGACGTTCACCTATTCATGCACACATTCACACACTGATGGTTGCAAACTACTACATTGTATTGACGAGGCTGCTCTGCACCGGCGCCATCAGGCAGAGGTTTGAACCGGCAACCCACTGGTTACAGGACAAATTCCTACCACCGTCTTCCCAATTTATACCAGTAACTAGGTCATTACTAAGGATAAACATTCAGAAAGTCTAATCTCTCTAGGCAAAACATCTATCCGTCAGAGCAAAAAAAATAAATAAATAAATAAAATAATTCAAGAAAATTGACGTCACCAGAAAATCCAATAAATTGAATTTGCAAATATACAGTCACAGCAACAACAGCAGTGCATCATTGTCACAGAACTCAATTGATTTTTTTCAGATCTAGAATGCTAAGAAACCATGAAATGCAGATTAATTTCTCTGGAACCTACATATGCAGCTCATTTCTGCCAACGTTTATCAGAGAAAATAAAAAAAAAACATCCTCAGGGAAGCAGAGCCAAGAAAGTTCAGAGAAATGGTTAAATGGTATCAATCTGCTTCTCTCAATATTATAATAATAACTGCCACTAGTTGTTTTTCCACAATTTTTGTTTTTCCACCAATAATAGTTGAGCATGTAAAATAAAAACCAACGAAACAACTCTGTTACCAAAAGCTTTTTTGGTTTCCACTCGGGTCTGCCTGCTTATTGATCGGTTGCATTAAGCAGCCTTTAGTAGCATGTGGGTAAACAGTAGTGTGGTGGTGTAAACAGCAGTAGAGAGAAAAAAAAAGCAGGAATACATGCTCCACAATAAAATGGTGGATCAGAGATTCAGAGACAACATCTGTTATCTGAAATATTGCCTGTTTCTCCTAAAGGTTATGTTGGCAGGCAGGCTGGAACAAAACATAGACTCATTGTGCAGAAATAACTCTAAATCATATCATGTCAACATAAAGGTGGACTGTGGTACAGTTATGTGCACAAATGTTGCTCTTTTTATCTTATTTTCACTGTGACTTACACTCTGTAACGCAAAATCCCCCAAACCACCATCTTTGGCACCAAACTGCTTAGTTTGTTTTCAACTTGTGCAACTTCCCCGTTTCTTTCGCGCTGACTCCAGTTTGAATCTTCTTCATGTTCCATTGGGCCATTACTAAGGACATATTCAGACGTTCACCTATTCACGCACACGTTCACACACTGATGGTTGTGGAAACAGAGAGAAGGACGAAAGAGCTTTGACCTCAGGTAAATTTTTACAAGCGACGCACAAGACTGCTGTGGAAGCAGCGAGAACCCACTTTGCTTTGCAGACGCACACAGGCATTCCACAGGTTTCCTCTGGTTTCTGCATTAGAAATTAGATCAAATGCGAGAATTTGTTTTCATTGGATTAAGCGGAACATCTTCCGTGCTGCCAGCTGAAACGGGGATACCTTTCTGGATATGTCGCATTCCTCCTTCATTTCCCTGTCGGATAATCAAAGAAATCTAATCTGTGTCTGGGTCTCGCTCGTGTGTGTGTGTGTGTGTGTGTGTGTGTGTGTGAAGACACTCCGGCTGAACTTTTCAGGATCTGGTGTAATGTCCACGAACATCTTTCACATACCGAAAACAGCCCCAGCACTGCGCTTTCTTTTGCTCATTTTTTTTTTTCCATGCTCTTCGCCTCCTTCGTCCTGCTCTCAAGCTCATGCACCCACTCACTGTTGCACACCGAAGAAAAAAAGAAAAAAGCATACGGACAAAGAAAATAAAAGGAAAGCTGAGAGGATGAGATGGAGGAGAATAATAGCTCTCATCTCAGTTTGCACACAGTCTCACACATAGTTCCTGTAATCAATGTGTCAGCTCGAGCTACTAATTCAAATCATCTTGCAGTGAAAAGTGTTTCCTCTTCACTTCCCATCTTTCTCGTGACAATGACGCATATTTGTCTTTGCTGAAAACTCTCCATTGCATGGTTTAAGCTTACGCACACAGACTAGTACATTCTTGAGGCCTCGCGTTTTTTAAAAAAAAAGACAGTTTATTGATGAGTCTCAGCTTCTGAAGGGGCTCTTCTCCTTTGCTTCAACAATGTTCCTTTATTCAACATTTTTGGATTGAAAGCGAGTTTAACAACAATCTGATCTTCAGAGCAAAAATAAAAATAAGCAGTACTAAAACACGCGGTAGAACCCAAAGTCGTGTGATCTGTCAGATTTGCTTTAAGCGCCGGTTTTCCTGTTGGTGTGGGGTGGAGTTTGTGTCCGCCGCTGCTGCTGCATTTTCACGCCTACGTCCCCTTTTGTTTAAAGAGGATGTGCTGATCTTGTCCCCACAATTTACAGCGAGCAGCAGTTTCTCTTTGATCAGTGTCATCATGTATCTGTGCTAAAAAAAAAAATAAAAAAAAAATGAATAATGTAGTCCGAGGTTAGAGGACTATTAACAATCTGACAAAATAATTACGTTCTAATTCCCTAAAAAGCTCATGTGTGCAGTTTCCTAAGCCGCTCCGTCACACATCTGGTTTACAAACAGCTTTTTTTTTTTTTTTTGAGCTTATCCACAAAACATGTTGTTATCTGACAATGTGAAATTATCTGTTTTGGAAAAGTCAGACAATTCCAGAAATGAACCAACAAATAACATTTCACATTAAAGCATCCTCAAATCATCCAGTTTGGAGTATTTTACCACTGTCCTCGTTTAAGAGTACTAGTTATTCCAACATTTAAATGTATTACAATGAAATCCAGTTCAGGTCAAACACATCATAAAACAGTCTAGTCCAGATTAGAACATTTTTGCATATTATTCTGAGCGATATATCAAAGAGACATGCTTTGTTTTCCTTGCACATGCTTGCTGTGTCCTCTACAGTATTTGTAGCGACTCCTTATGCTATTTTTCCAATAACTTTCCGTCACAGAAGCCGAACCTGCCGGATGTACAAATGATTTGACACCTGTGAGCTGCTTCAGTCAGTCAACTCCAGCCGAGTCGCTGCTCCACACGTGATCTTCCACAAACCCCACAGACCATGTCAAAGATACCTTGCTAATTTGGAGGGTCTATTTAAACGCCAAGCTTCATGCATCCATCCACCTTATAGATCAATGCAGCTGCTGCCAGCATTTTAACAACAAAGTACAAAAGTTTGTTTTTTTTTGGTCTTTGTGCATAAGTGCATAAGCATCCTTTACTGAATAATGCAGGTGTGGGATCTACAGGAAATGAATGTTGCAAACTACTTTTACAGAAGAGATGGTTTACAATATGTACATAAGGAGTACAAAGATGGTAGCAAGTATTTGATGGATTTCCATTTCCATTGTTATTTTTAATAATGTTCATTATGGTTCTTCTGTTGCTCTGGATTCAGACGGATTATTCTTTACCTGAAGTTTTTTTTCCTCGTGGCCAGTCTCTTTTCTGGACAAAACAGATGCAGACTCTGATGTTCTTCCACAAAGAAAGTACTTTTTATTTACCCATGTCTATTCACTGGATTGAAACACTGCTGAAGCTTTTGCTGCCATTATTTTTGTCTATATTTTCCTTGCCCATTGAAAGTACTCCTGGGCCAGTTCTGCTTTTATGATGTGTCCTTTTCTTTTTCTTTCCCTCACAAAGTGCTATGTACTTGATCATTTTGTGCGCTCTTTCCTGAGCAGAGCTTTTGCTGTCATTAACAACATGCATTATCTGTTTTTTCTTCCTACTTCTAGCTCAATCCTGCTGAACTCAGCGTCTTTTTTCCTGATGGAGCGACTGACTGAGCTCTTCTTAGCATTTATTTTGTGCCCTCTATTTGTTCTTGATTCTCATTGAATGCACTTCTTGCCAGCGATGTTCGCAACACGTTAAGGACAACACAATCTTCAAATTTGTACGAAAACAGATCCTAAAACATTGTTGCATTCTTGCTTGCAATGTATAACTTAATTGTTTTTTTTTTAAATCCTGAAATCATACAATATCAACTCAGATAAGCAACAGAAAAAGAAACACCTTTAATGCTGTACAATCAACTCGAAGAAATCAATTTAACAGCAGCACAGGTGTTTTGCAAAGTTCTTACATCTCCATTTAGCCGAGGCTCATTTGATGTCCTCTGAATAGTGCAACCCCCCCAAAAGGCGTTAAATGAACCTCTACAAAAACCTCTTAATCTCTCTTTCTTTCCTCTTTCCCAAACAGCTGCATCTCAACATGATTGCACAGCAAGGAATTATCCTGGAGAGATGTGAAGTGAGATTGGGAGAGAAAGCGAGAAGCGAATAGAGAAAGAGGAAAAGTGGAAAATATATAGAAAGTCGGAGTGAATGAGGAGACTGACAGGTGTAAAAAAAAGGATCAATATCCTAAAGACAGTAGGGAGGATTAAACGGCTCAGCGTTGTCTGAAAAGCATGAGAGATTTAATTTCCTGGTCAAACACACAGAGACATTTAGTGGCAGAGGGCACACTGCCTCCAATATTGTTTTTTCAGCCTCGGTAAACCAAAACAAATACACATCATCTCCCCGGACCCACTCTGAGGCACTCATCTACACAAAGCTTAGCACACAAACACAGTTTAATATAAACTACATCTCCAACACACACACACACACACAAGGACATCAAGGCTCTGCATCGCTTACCCCTTTTATTCGAGAGCAAACTGACAATTTTGCTCCGTCATTTCCATGGAAACGCAGAACAAGATTGCTTGTGGAGGCATGTCGACATGTCTAAATATACACACACTCATGCACACACACACACACACACACACACACACACACACAGAGAGATACACAGCCGAGCTTCCATCTCTTCAGAGGACATTCTACTGACTTGCTTTAATATCTCGGAGACAAACCACAGCCGTAACTTTAACTTTGCTAACTTTGAGCTTTAATCCAACCTTCTTCTTAATTTAACCTGAGCCTATAATAAACAAAGTAAAGATTTACATAAGGGTGACTTGTATTTGTCTCACAGTAGGACAAAAGAGGACTCACAATGTGACCGATTAATCAGATTTGGGGTTACAGAAATAACGATGCTTAGAGAAAGTCAAAAAGGACTGAAGACATTTTCACAATAATGTGTGAGGGTGTTTTCTTGTCTTATTGGAAAAGGTCATTTTCTTGTTAATGGTAGTTTGTACATTCAATTGTAAAGGGTCAGTTTATTTTTTTTGATCACCCAGTCTAGTTGCATATAAAAGTAAACTCAGGTTTAATTTTTTATGTGTCTCGAGTTCCTCTTAAAATCTGTCACATACAAACCAATCTTACAAAAAATGTTTTTCATAATGAACAATCACACTAGACAGTCACAGGAAGAGTGGAATATAGATTATAGCAGAGATGAATTATAATATTGTATTGTAAGATTTTTTTTGCCCACTCCATTATCAGACTACAACCATTTCTTAATACTACCGACTGGTTGTAAAATGGCCCTTTTTGATAATCACAGTCAATTCATGATGTAACAAGTGGATCAATTACATTTTCACATCATACCAGGTTGGTTTGGAGAGCTTTTCACCCCCTTATGTCTGTTTTTTTTTTTTTTTTGATTTGAAACCCGAAACTGACAAAAAAAAAAAAAAAAAAAAAAAAAAAAAA
>NW_015112703.1:342386-377040 GCF_001443285.1 Poecilia latipinna | reverse complement strand
TTTTTCCCCCCTTTTTTTTTTTTTTTTTTTTTTTTTTAATCTGAAACACGTAACTGAAAAAAAAAAAAAAAAAAAAAGCAAAAACAGAACAAAACCCTAGGAGGCAAACATTTTTAATGTAGCTTCTGAAAGAGAATCTGGAATGGGACAGCAACATTTTAATTTGTTCCTATGTCATGGACAACAATGAAGAGCAGACTTGGGGCAATTAGGCAGCCGGCAGCACCAACACACTGTGACCTCATCATTTGTCCTTCCATGTTCTTTTTTTCTCTGGCCCTTTGTACATAACCCCGACCTTCATCCTTCTATCTGTCTTTGACTTTCATTTTGATTACTTGAATTAAACAGTCAATCCATCCCTCAGGGGGAACAACGTAACCTCTTTTCACATTTCGTTCCCAACCTCTTCTGTTCCTCCTACTGGTACAGAATACCAACTAAGGGTGACAAATAGACTCCTTAACATTTCAGCTGTGCTGCAGTTAAACAGCTTTTTTTTTTTTTTTAAATAAATATAGAAGAACCTAATTTAGTAACATGCTGTGAATAAAACGTTGCAAAAATGAGCGTCAGTTGTGCACCGCCCGTGCGTGTGTGTGTGTGTTGTGTGCGTTTAAACTTATGAGTGAGAAGTTAAAATTGAACTTATGCACTCTACATCCCAGAATAATGACTGCCTGAAAGGCATTTTTACTTTCTACTTTCTCTTAAGACTCCGGCGCATAAAATGTGCATTAAATGATTTAGAAATCACCACACTCCTGCTTTGCCTCCAGCATGAAGGAGACAAGAGAGCTTTGATTCGGTTAGTCGTATTGGGACAGATAATTAGAAACATAAAACAACTGAGTAGGAGAATTTTATTCCTGAAAGAATAAGTTTGAACATTGTGGGTTAAGATTATTATTATTTTTGTCTGACTCGAGTTTAAAAGCATTTGGACAGAATTGAAAATATATCTGATGAATAATAATAAAAAAAGGTCATGTGGCTTAAAAATAATATCCTGGTGACAAGCTGATGAGAAGCTTCTTTTCAACCTCATAATTAGTGTTTCCTGAGTTGGTCCTATGAATCCACTGCCGGTGAAAAACAGGGACAATGACATAGAGTCATTTATTTTCTCTCTTGGTGTGTGTGTGTGTGTGTGTGTGTGTGTGTGTGTGTGTGTGTGTGTGTCAGCCGGCAACTGTGCTGTCTGTTAGTGCTCCCTGTGATTAAATCATAAATAATTAAAACATTAAAAAGAGACAGAGAGCCAAGCCGAGGTGGAGAAATGGAAAGTGCGAAGGCTAAATGTAATCATGTTCTCCGAGGATGTTCAGCTGATTGTTGCAAAAAGCCCACAGCTAATGCATTTGGACGCTTTGTCCAGCTAAGGTGCATCTCATGTCGTCCAATTTGTTTCACTCCCCTCTCCCCCCCGTTTTAGAGCTTTACTCCCTTTTTCCTCCTTTTACGCGTTCCTCTGCGAGAAAGCATAAAACTTAAAAAAATATATATTTTAATCCATTCATGTCCCATGTCACCTTTTCTTCTTAGAAAGTTACATCACAGTTTGACGTTTTTGAAGTTTATCCAGCGCACAAGCGTCAACAGTCAGTTTGTGTTTTTGAATAATCTCCATTGCCTCGTTTACCATTCAGCCTATTTTAGAGCATCAAACACTGGCGTGATGTCAAAACTGGCAACAACCCAGACACACACACACACACACACACACACACACACAAGGTGTCCTCTGGAGCAGCGGCTACAACACATCAGTCATGATGTATGTGACACGGAGCCGTAAGTATTTGCTTTCTGAACCAGCAGCAGCGCCTGCATAATGTAGCAGGGAGGGTGGATTTAGCTGCTGAGCTTCACTCCTGACTGAATGGAGCCATGTTCGACTGAGCTTTGACTCACAGCTGTTTAAGCCCAGTGCAAAATTATTCCTGTGCAGTCTGATAAGGTGCTTTTGGATTCTAGAGACATTTTGTTGGGGCTGCTTAAAACTTATTTTAATGTTTGCAAAATGCATGTCTTACACAGTGGAAAGCCACACCTTACTGGCATCACAGGTTTGAAAAATAAGGGTTTCAGTAACTTTTCGTCACACCGTGACCACAGAAGAAATCTCCCTCCTGTAGCCCCTCAATACATGTTGATGAAAAGTCAGATGGCTGAAAGAAAGATACTAGACTGAATTTCCCTCGCACACCAAGACAGACAAATGTGTCGGCTTGGAGAAATTTCTTTTAATAAATTACTTATTTGGGAAAAAAAAAAAAAAAAAGCTAATGAATCACATACAATTCTAAAAGGAAGATGAAGCCTTCTACAGACATCAAAAAGGAAGCAGACAAAACAAACTGTCACGGTGAAAGCTGGAAGGAAAGAAAAGATTTTTGAATCTCTGGAAGATTTGTCTTTGTCTTTGAAAGTGTTGTAGAAAGACTAAAGGAATCCAAACAGACAGACGGCGATACTTAGATCATCAAATGAGCTTATTGAAGTCGCGTCTGTTTGCAGAGAATCCCCGACTTTGTGCTGCCGCGAACACACAAGCGACATGTTGCGTGTGTCGTCGGGCTGAGAGACTGAGGACCCAAAAGAGATTCGAGTTATCATCCCCGGACGGAGTCAGATAAAGGTGCTTCCGTTCCCTGTTGAGGATGGGGACAAAAGATAGCGGAAAAAGTAATCGAGGCCCAGTCGCTCAGATATGAACGGTCGCTGGGGAGTCGAGCCGGAGGTGAAACTTTGTCTGTTTCAATCTTTCAGACAGACGTTACAAGCTGCTCCCTGAGGAGAAACATCCTGTGATTCCCTCAGCTTGTAAGAAACAGAAACAGGAAAAAAAAATGAAAGGAAAAGAAAGGATGGATTCAAGCACTGAAGGAAACTAAAGGTTCAAAGCATTCCCTTGATTTCCGCACCAAATATATGTCACCGGCACTTTACATTACTACCAAGAACACAATGGGGTTTGAGATGGACTATTCTCCTACCGAGCTGCACTACATCTAATTTTATTTCATCAGCTGTTGAAGATTTCCTGTAATTCGCAGCAAATCTACTTAGAGAGCAACATGTTGAGCATAAATAAAATCCAGAGTGACTCTTACAATGAATCTCCCGAGTACTCGATGCTTGAGAGCATAAAATCAATCTTTTAAGCCCAGAGAACATGAATTATATCTGATCTACGCTGCACTTATTGAGACAAAATGTTATTTTAAACACTTCCAACCTTAATGTTTAGAAATATAGGATATGCACAAAATATATTTTTTCTTCATCAGACTTGTTTCCGATCATCACGGAAATCAGACAAAGTCAACCTGAGAAGCAGATTAGTTTGCGTAGAAAATTCAGCAGGTTTTTATCTACTTTAATATCTCTTTCTAATAATAATAATAACAATAAAACATTTTATAGGTGCCTCTCATGGACAACTTACAATATAAACAAAATCAGTTAAAATATACAACAATAAAATAATAAAATCACATGAATAGAAAAAGGAGACAGCATCAGATATATTTTATATTTAAGTTTAATCAACTTAAACTGCCAAATTGGTCAAATGAAAAGCAAGAGATAAACATGTTTCAGTTTTTTGGATTTAACATAACAGAACAGCAGAAAAGTGCATAATGTGAGGAAAATTATTTTATGCAAGTAAAAACCTGAAGGAGGATGGTCCTTTTATTTCAGTCCCTTTTGCTCTAGTATAAAGTAAAA
Organism: Poecilia latipinna; assembly: GCF_001443285.1. Classification (NCBI taxonomy): domain Eukaryota; kingdom Metazoa; phylum Chordata; class Actinopteri; order Cyprinodontiformes; family Poeciliidae; genus Poecilia; species Poecilia latipinna. The sequence continues at coordinate 373,305 of NW_015112703.1, read as the reverse complement.
CGTGAATAAAATCCAATCGGCTGCCTTAAGAAACCAAAAGGTTTGTTTTTGTATCTAATTTCTTCCAGAAAATCATTTTTTGTGTGTCTGTAGAAGAACAACAAGATCAGTAATCTCCATTCCCTAATCTAAGGGAGTTTTATTTCTAAGAGACTCTGTTCCCAAACAGCCTGAAATGTGTTGTGTGGTCCAAGATTTTCTTCTACTATCGAACAATCTTACCATTTAACACTCTAGTGTTGTTATTATTACCATTTTTTTATTTCTTTATTTTTTGGCAATCAGATAATCAGTCAGAGTGGGTCTTTTTGGAACGGTTTCCTGATGAGAAAATCAAACCCAAGTGTTTCATCAGTTGATGGCGGATATTGAGACTATCGAGGTAATGACAAATGATGAACTGTGAATAGGTGTTAAATGGGCTCTTTATGAAGCAAACACATAATAAGACTTGTATAACATGAAAGCTCGTTGCCTCTTCTTTCTTCAGGTTCAGTAAACTGCAGCAGTCATGTCATGCACCCTTGCAGTACTTAGGTTTTTGTCTCTTCTCATATGAAAACACCCCTGCAGCATTTCTTTCTCTTTCCAGTTATCTTCATGTTATCTTATCCTCATCGTCTTTACTCTCGTTTCATGGTTTTTTTTCCTCTCACATCTGCCATCTGTCTGTAGTTCCCCCCCAACCCCCCTGTTGATTCCCTCTGACTCCCACTCCCACTGAGCGAGGGGAGCTGACAGAATGTGGAAGCGCAGCAGGATCGCTGACCCACCCCTCTGCAGACCGAATCAACCACCTCCACTAAATACCTCATTAGTCCTGGAAACAGAAATGTTCACAGAGAGACGAGTGGACATGCACACAAGGTGCTAGCATGCTGAATTTACAAACAGCAGGAAAAGATGCGGTGATTAAACCGCAGCTTGATAATTTAACTATTATTGAGATGACTGCATCTCAATAAAGTTGAATTTTATCAAAAGCTTGAATTAAATTTTGAAAAGGAACTTGAAAAGTAAGATTCTTACATATATTATTAACGTATGGTGCATTATATTATAAGCATTTATTTGTATAATCATAAAATGAATTTTTTCTAGAAAAGTAGACATCACAAAAAAAACAATGAAAAGAAGATAATTTAATAAAGTAATAGGTTGTGCTATAATTTATACATTTATGGGGTAGAAGTTCCTAGACAATGAAGGAATCCATCAAAAGGTCGTTGCTTAAGAAGCTGGCTGCATCCAATCATATTAATGGAAAGTTGAGTAGAAGGAAAACCTGCATGGAAACAGGTGAACAAGGGGGAGCAAGCCCCATTTCGAGTTTACAAAATGTGGCTTGTGGCTAGAGTCAGAGTGTCAAGGAAATGGGTCACAAATGTCGCATTTCTTGTCTGATCTGTAAACTTCTCAAAAGCCAAGGAAGACAACATCAAAAGCCTTTTACCATCACAAAGGAGAAAAAGTAACCAAGTGTTGGTCAGTGGTCTAAAGGCCACTGACCTTTAGACCACTAGGTCTAAAGGTCAGATGACTTCATTCTGAAGTTCAGATGAAACTTCAGAATGAAGTTTCATCTGAACTTCATTCTGAGTTCAGATGAAAATACATGTCACATTTCAATTGGAAGTAAGGTTTCAGAGTCTGGAAGAAGAGCAGAGAGGCTTGAGTTTTCCAAACTCAATGGTAGTTTAGGGAGCAATGCATCCGTGCCCTGCAGCATTGATGCAGTAATTCATGCAAAAGAAGCCCAGAGTGCAATTATTGAGGGCATAAACTGAACAGTACATGGATATTCCTTTCATGCTATTTCCAAATTAAAAAACCTTTTGTTTACATAATGTTGTAATTTTAACATTTAATAGTTCTGAGAAACATAATTCAGGGTTTTAATCAGCTGAAAGCCAAATAAACAACAAAAATTAAATGTGTGTATAATAAGTCTAAGAAATATTGGTTTTAAATTACTGAAATTATCATATTCATAAAAGTTATTCTGATTCAACAAGATGCATCTGTACAGTCGGTGTTTGGCTATTGTGACTATTTTGCTTACGTGCTGGAATGCGTCCCGTCTTTCATTAACCTCCCTGTATAGCTTCACACCTTTCGACCCAACAGACGCTGCGGTGGCTATTGCAGCAGTTCGTCTCATGATGTCACTTTTGGCCTCCAACCCACTCAAAGACAAACTCGATATGCTGCACTTCCACAACGCTGTGCCACAATCGCGTGCCCCTCATTTGTGCCTCACAATTCGTGCAGCCTTTGTCAGAGAGACAGATGAGGCGCACAGAAGTCAAAACGGCAAAACCGACAGGGAGAACAGGGGAATACAGAGATACGAAGAGCAGACATATTAAATCAGCCATAATAACCTCCCGAGGTTACACTTTATTTCTCTTTATCTTTCATTTTCTGCTTTTCTCTTTCCCTTTTCTTCCCCCCTCATCGCTGTCGGTCAGAGTTCTGGTGTCAGATCGCTCATCCATATTCAGCACCGAGGCCATCTGTGTGTCTCCAATATGCATGGACCAGCCTGCCGGAGACTCACTGCCAAGCGCACAGCCAGACAGTTTGAACAGAAAATGCTCCAGTCATTTCAAGTTAAAATACACCTTGTTTACTTCTGTTCATGCATTTTACTGCCTGCGTCGCTTTAAATCACCTTTGCAATGCTGCGGTGGTCCAGCCCCTGTGTGTACGATGCCATGAAACAAGATTTGACAAACTGCACCAAAAGTGGTGTGTGATTTCTGCTGGGGAAACTCTGTCAGGTGCTTGCCTGACGCTCCCTTTAAACCGATGTCTTCGCCCAGCTGCACCTTTGATCAAGACAGAGAAAATTAAGCTTTTCTGCATCTGTCAGGGCTTTTTCAAAAAAGCTTAGTTCTAAACGCCGTTTCTAAAATTGTCCAACAAATACGTGAGGCCACTGGGTGTTTGCGAGTGAAGGAGAGCGAGCCCTGATGTCCCCAGCGATTCTGCGCATTTAACTAGTGACCCAGCGAGTGTAACAGCTGCCGTTAAATCATGAACCAATACAATGGCCTCCCTCTGTTCTGATGCATCGTGCAAAAAAAAACAAAAAACAAAAAAAAAAAAAGATGCAGACAGAAACATTCTGCAAACCTGAAGCACCACAGATGCTTGGGATCCGGATCTCATGGGGATTACATGTGCTGTTAAAAAATAATAAAAACGGAAGTGGGGTGGTGAGGTTCTTTTTTTTTTTTGCCTTTATCCTTGTTTTCCGAATTACTTTTCCCTCCCGTGAAACGTGTTGCGCTTTGCCATCTCACCCAGAAAGACTCGTTCCCTGCCCTCTAACTTTTCTCCGTCCATCTCATTCTTCCTCCGGAGTGTCCCCTCGGTTTTTCAGCATCCCTCTCTGTCGGTTCAGCACGTTCTCACTCGTCTTGTTATGAAGCCAATTAGTATAACTGAAATAGTTTCCATGGCGACGGAGGTGCTAATAATAACAGACACCCCCACAGCAAGGGCTGGTGAAGAACACACAGCGCCCACACATATATGAAGGCACACACACACACACACACACACACACACACACACACACAAATGCACGAGGTAAAATAGAGAACCTACAAAGACAAGCCATTTCACTGATTTAATGTATCTGATGTGCATCTTCAATCCTGCGAAAACAATTGTTACATGTTTTCATCAGATCCAGGGAGGTGTAAGGGGGAGATTCATGATGATTTGATAGGTTGATATGCTCTCTGCGCCTGATGACAAGTAACATTTTTCCAGATATATTAGCCTCTCTGCTCCTCGGACAGGAAAAGCTTCGGAGAAAGGCTGGCTGCAGGCCGTCAACGTTACATGCAGAGGCTGAGAAGTGCTCAGCTGGTGAACGGTCTAAATTTGTACACCGCAAAATATCGTGCATGAATTTACAAAGCAAATCTAGCCATCGTTTTCATGCTGATATGTCATTATGCTTTCTCAGTGTGCGCCTTGTGTGGTAACGTTAACTGCTGTCAGCTTATTGTGTAAAACAAGAAATTAAGAATAATAATAAAAAAAAAACATAATTGGCTTATCATAAGGAAGTGGCGTGATAAGTGTAATATTTTGTGCAAAAACCTGAATTTTGATAGTGACAAATCAGACCCAGTGTAAAGTTTTAGGACTGTGAGAAAACCAATTCTAACTATGTTAAAATTACACCTGTGAGTGAAAAATAATCCATCACTGAGGATGCTAAAAGTTAGGATCTGCAACTAACCGTTGGCAGCTAAAGTCGCTGAATTTGACATTTGCAGCTAATGGCAAATGTTAAAGGTTGCAGTTCAAGACCTGTTGCTAAAAACAGCTATTTGACATCTGAACTGACATGCATGACTGGCTAACAACCCAATGAAATGATATTAAATTGGCATCTAATTAGGAGTTTTGTTTATGTGCCCTGAGCTGAAGAGCAGTTCATTTTTTTAATGGTTCTTGACAGGAGCGTCTCTAGCTCAACGTCAAAAATGGAACAAAATTTGAATTTTATGATTTATTCTTTTGGCGACATCACAAATTTGATCCATATCCATAGATTTATTTGCCATTAGGATCATCTTAGAATGAGACAAGAAAGTCCATTATATATTGATCTTACCGATTACACATGAACTACACTAGATAATCTATTTAATTGCAATTGTTTTCCTAATTATGATTTTATAAATACAATCCGTAGTTGGGCAGCTTTAATGAATAAAAGGTTACTGTTGTCTCAACTGTAACCAGGTGGGGTACTATTGAGGAGAAAAATGCACCCTAAATTTGTGAGCCAGATGAGAAAAACATAATCTTCTTTTAGATTTTATCGATTGCTTATATATGAGCAAAACAATGAAAACAACATTTCTTTGTGTTCATTTTTTTCTTAGTGTCTTAACCGTCTCTCTGCTTCCACACTTGACTCGTGTTAGAAGCGAAACGCGAATGAGAATTAATGAGAGTTTAATATGAACTTTGTCTGTTTCATTAGGACAGACTGACTGTGTCTTTGATAACACTCCTCAGCAGAGAGTCTTTTTCCACCAGACACTATTTTCAGTGAGGAGCAATGTAGGACTTTAAAAGATATCGATCTGCTCCAGCCACTGAAGCCTGACAGCTTGAAGAGCCAATCTTTTAAAGACACTGGCCACTTATTGCTAAGTGAAGTGCAAATATTTTAAACCAGAGTTTTCAGACCAATTTGTCATCTCCACATAGGGAAGCTGCATATTTAACCACTGCTCTTTCTATTAAAGAACAAAGACCGCATTCAATGCAAACGATCATCGTTTCCACACTTCCTATTTTTAACTGCATTTCTAGTTGCAGCTTGACTTCATGACAGAGAACTCGATTCTGTGCAAGCTAAAAACCTAACCCAGCTTTCAACATCTCCACAGCATTCCCCCTGCTGTGTTCCTTGGTGTTCACAATGCTGTTTGCCCTCTAATGTTTTCAAAGAAACCTTCACAGGAAATTAATTTAATTATACTGAGATTAAATTACACACTTTTTTTTTTTTTTTTTTACTAATTCTGGTGACTTTTCCAAGTATCTGGTTGCACTGTATTTCATTTCGAGGCATAAACATAAGACCAGTACTGCATACCACTTTTTCTTTTTTTTTTTAAATTAATATTTAAAAATGCATCCATCTTCTACTTTAGGATTATGTGCCACTTTGTGTTGGTCTATTGTGCAGAAAAAAATGTGACTAAGTTTAGTGCAGCAGTGCCAAATGCTTTTAGATCTGATTATTTTCGAATCATACAAACACGAACAATTTTATAATCCCAAAATATGAGACATTACCGTTTGAAATAAGCATTTAATTAACACTAATGTGTTAGCTGAAGTTCTTCTACTTCTCATTCTGTGCACAGTGCACCTATTTCATATAGAAAAATAAAACATACTTTCTAAATTAGCGCCCACAGGTAATCAGAAACATTGTTCGACAACAGCCTCACAGAAGTGGCTCCCTGCACTGTGCAAGTATCTGCATTTCTTTTTCATATAATAGGCTTCTCAAATAATCACCGGTCAACAGCATGAAATAATTGGCTGAAGTCAGGTACCTGTTCAATTGCTGTTCTGATTAAATGGTCCATTACTTGTGTGTGACTGAATACACCGTCAAGTGAAAGCTGGTTTGTGGATAGCCTTGTTTGCTCTCGTATAAACAAGATCGTCATGTTTTCATTTCAATTTTTTAGAAGTAAACAATAATTCACTTCTCAGTCTCTTTTCTGAAGCTGTAGTTCCAATTAGCACTTCAGCTAGCCACGTCTTTCAAAGTTTCAACATCTACAGGTGTCATTGTTTTGATTGCAGTGCATTCAATATTAAAGCACAATAAAATTAAACTTACATGCCTCAATTTGTTCTGTTGCCTCATTACAGTAATTAGGAATGGAATGGTATGTTCATAGGATTTTTTTTTCCAGGAATTTCTAGTTTTATACAAAATGTTTGTTGACTTTGTGGAAATAATGTTGCTTAGACAGAAAAATTGTTAGCCAGAGAAAGATTGAAGGTGATCATTAAAAGTTGCGATGACTTTCCACGCCACTGTAGGCATTTACATGTGTTTGCTACAGAGTATCTTCCACAACTGTTGGAAAACCTTGGTAAACATATGCAAAGCGTTAAAATTACTGCATTTTCTTTTTTGTGCAGAAGAATAATCTCACACTGAAAAATGTTATGCAGCTCTCCAGTAGCAAGCGTTGCAGTTTTTTTTTTTCTACTTCCTTGCTTTCTGTACACCGTGTCAAGATAAATGCTGTCCTTGTCAAGACTTGTTTGTCAAAGCTCCTGTTGACATTTTTTTAGATTTATTCTGATATGGGCAAATTTAAGCAAATAGCCACATTCATGCAGCCACTTTCTTATTCGTGCTGATCAACGCACATCTGTCTCACTTGATTTCCACACGCATTCATTATCCTAGAAAGAAGAAGTCATACATTTCTCATCAAGTATTCTTTCACCACTGATCAGTTTGAAAAAGTGAAATGGAAAATGCTTTGTCTACAGTTATCTTAGGGTGCAAAAAGTGCAGCACCAATGCTTTTTTTTTAATTTTTTTCTTAAGAGGGTTTGGGAGTATATTATGTAAAATCGATATTGAGCTTCATATCATGTTATAATGTCACTCTCTAATCAAAAACATATCCAGTGTTGCCCTAGCAGCAATCAGCAAACACCTGGTGGAACCGTGTGTCACCTGAGCTCGTCATGCAAACTGTCTCTCAGTCGAGCGCTCCAAAAACCGGTTGCAAACGGCATCACGGAGAAGCACTGTTAGGATGAAAGTGCTGTAGATGTAGTGTCAGAAAAGGTAGGAGTTTCTTAAAGAGACAGAGACCAATTTCAAGGTCTCAGATACAGCTATGATCCAAAGGCAAATTTCTTTTAAGTTGCTTTTGATATGTACAGAATAGCTGCTGTAAAACATCTGAAGGTAACATAGTTACTTGATTATGCTTTAAAATGTCACTATGTGCCTGAAAAATACATACACTTTAAAACAATTCTAAATTCAGAGATTTTATTGAATAAATTCAATATAGGTTTAAACACTTGATTTTTTGGTAAAATTGTTAAAGTGAAGTTATGCTACTGTAGTTGATTAATTTATTATTAGGATTTTTAAGGATGATCCCAGAAAGAATGGAGGGTGCTCCTGGATTTAAGCAGTGTTGGAGCTCTTGGATTCATTCATTCATTGAGAGTTATACAGCTGAGAAAAAAAAAAAGGGACTAGCCGTGACCTTTTTTTATTTTCTAACATTATACTAGAGAAAAATCTCGCACAATTGCTCAATCGTCAAAACCAGTTTATATAAGACGACTACATGCAGAGTATGACTTTGACGAACGTGATCGAGGTTCCATATAGACCTGCCATGTGGAATAAAAATCAAAGAAAACCCGGCAACAAACATCAGTTAGTGATGAGCTGGGTGTCAGAGTGGGTTCAGAGTGAATGCTGACTCAGCACTTTACCGTCTTCTTTTACCGTCTTCTTTTGTAACGTCTCTGCAGAGAATAATGTTGTCCTTATGAACTGTTACTTTCCAACTTTTGTGCTGCTGCATAAGTTCTAATCTTTAACTTTGTTGAAAGTGGCAGTGGCCGGGGTGAGAAACTTCCCAAGAGGTATAAACTATGTCTGCCATCACTTCTAAATAGCAGGAGAAACTCTTGTAATTTCATGGTGCGTTACCAGAGTTCTCCTCTGTCTTGCTACACATGCAAACATTGCGATGCGGTATTGTTACCTTGGTCTTTTCTCTGAGGGGAGGTTAGAGATCCAAATCAAGAAAATAAATATTATTCTTAACCACTGATGATTATATCAGTGCACAAATGGACGCAAAATGACTTAGTGGAAAAAGATGGATTAAAAAACATAATAAAATTAAGTAGTTGATGGTGTAACACAGAGTATAGCTGTTGCTCTATACAGTTATGTCGTATAGAACAACACGTTTGAACCAATAACCGACCAGAGACTCAAGACAGACCATAAAATAAAGACAATAATAGGACAAAAACAATTAGATCTGTTAACAGCTACTTTAAAGTTTTTTCATGACATGAAATAAAAACATGGTAGCTTTTACTTACTGCTTGACTGACAACGTTCCACCTCTCTCCGCTTAGAGATTTAATTCAGATTGGCTATTTCAAATAAATGCAAGCAAATAGATGACTCAAAAAAAAATAAAAAAAAATCCAATATATGTGCATATGAAACAGGCAGTGAACTTCCTTCGTCATAAATGACATCAACGTGGTTGAAGTATATATTTTTCTTTGCACCCTGCAGACTGACGGAATGAGTCAAGTTGAAGGCAGGTAATAGAGACGTCAGCTTGCTGCCCTGTTCCTGCCACTACGCTCCGTGCGTCACTCACTCCTCAGGAGACCGCGTCTGTACTTCTCTTTTGTGTCTTGCTCTCTCGCTATACACCTTTGGACCAAATCAATTTAAAGGCACTCTGTTTGTTGATTATAGCACTTATCTACAACATCACAGCACAATCAAACACTCCAGGCGCCTCGCCGAGATATCTTCCTCTGCCTTTATCAGTTCTGTCTTTCCATCTAACCTCTATTTTTTTCTCCCCTCCCTTGTCTGTCTCTCTCTCTCTCTTAACATCCTTCCTCTGACATTTTCTTTATTAAACACAGAGCATTCTTTGTGTCTGGCTGCTGATAACCAGCAAATAAACCATCGTTTGGAATGTGTTATACCCACCAAATTACTTCTTGCACCTAAAAGATATGTAAGGTATTTTTGTATCCCAGTTTCCTTATCTGAGTGAGTTAAAACACCTAATCCTAGAAGCACTAATCAGACCAATCACAAAGATCCTGAAGTTTTAGGACAGCTCAATAAAGATTAACAAAACCATTTCTATTTGCTAAAAGTTAATTTAATCAGGGAGGTACATTAAAAATTTGACCCAAACAATTACGTTTAAACTGCAATCATATCAAACGGCAAGGAAATGTATAGAAATGTAAAAAACAAAATAAAAAAAGATCTCTAAAACAAATCACTTTACAAGTAGAAATGACTTAAATCACTTAAGGTAATTTCACTGACCTAATTGAAAATGATATAGTTTTAGACTGACTACAAGACTAAATTATCGAGAGTAATTTTTACTAAAACACATTTGAACTACATAAAAATTGGCTCATTTTTATAAAACATAACTTTAACGGGTCTTCACTGTTGTGTACCTCAAACACATCTTGACAAGAAAGTCATGGAAAACTTTAAATTTACTGAGACTTTTAATATCATTAATGAAATAAAAATAACCAAGGATAAATAATAAAAGTGATCATATTTTTTGTAAATTATGTGTTAGAAAGAGCCAAACTGTAAACAATCAACATATGACAACCTTGATCATTTATTTCAGTGACTCAATTCACTAACTTGAACACATTATGTAGATTAATTACACACAGCATGATGTTTAGAAAATTTTCCCTTTAAGCTTAGTGGAAAGACTATATTTAAGATGCAAACATAGCATGAAACCAATAAAGTACTTCTCATTGGTTTGGTGCTATGTTTGCCTTAACGGGATGCATATTATAATTTACTGAAATGTACTTATTTATGACAAAACCTATGAGAGAACATATTAATCCACTTTGTCCTTGTTGCTTTCAACCTATTATCTTATTTGTCTTTTGTTTCATTCTAGCTATTTATTGCTCTCATGCACAAGTGAGTGTAAAAAAAAAAAACAAAAAAAACTTGAGAATCAAACACGAGTCTCTAAAGATAAAATATAATGAAACATTTTCTCATAGGGTCAGTGTTTCATAAAGCAGAGTGCAACGTTTGCCCTAAGCCCTCACAGATTCTTCTACAGCATTATGGTGGAGGTGATGGGGGAGACAGATGAAGAAAATTGTTTGAATCCCATTTTCAGGAACAGTCCCTTGACATCCTTGTAGAAATTGGAGCTTTGGCACAGAATAGAAACTGATTTACTACAACAAACAAACTCAGTGTAACCTACTGTGACAAATGGTTTCCAGTGCTGACAGGAGCAAGTTTTAAATCGAGAGTTTCATTTTGGTGTTAGCGGCTGTAAATGCCAGGACTGTAAGATGTAGCGTTTGTGATTTGGTGGAAAAACTGCAAAATCTTTCCCCTAAATAGCTCATGTCTTATTCTTTGAAGTTTCTTGAACTCACTTTGAAAAATTTGGACAGGTTGCTCTTTCATAAACATTTAGTCCACTTTATGCAAAGCAACAGTCTACCACCATCATGCTTGACGTTTGGTAAAGTGATCTTGAGTTTAAAAGTCTTGATTTGTCGATACATGTCTCTTACAATTATAGATGAACAGCAGGTAGACATTAAAATAAATGTTTTACGTAACCCGTTAAAAATGTGTGTTTGCCAGGCTTTAAACATCTCAAGACCATAATCACAAAACGCACATCAAATTCTCTCTGCACAGGATAAAAAAAAAAGATGGTTAAAGGTGGATTTGTGGAAGGAAACCAACAAGCTAACATGAAATCAGAAAATTCTGCCATGTAGGTGATCAAATACTAAGACAACTTAGTTGTTGGTGGCTGAAAAAAGATTGTGTTGAGCTGCAAAAAGCTTTAACCGAGACTGTGTGGATAATGTTAAGTCAGTCTTTTATTTTCCAAATCACTGAATTTGGATGTTGTATTATATAATTATTGCACCTTGGAACAGTAACAGCTCAAAATATCCTTAGAAGCACAAAATTAATTAGCATTCATGTCTATGATGAGCGCAAACAAACTGACCGCAACAATGTGTTGAGTTAATTATGTGAACTCCTAAAAACACACTGCTTCACACAAGTTTTAATTAGAAATCACTTGAGACATTAATTTATAATATATAATGTTGTTACTTTCTTGTATGCAAGTGTGGCTGTTAATCGTCTTATTTTCCTCTAACTGTTTTCCCAATAACTATGATTCTTAAAGGAAACATTTTATGCTCGTACAACGCTACTACATTACATTTTTTTAAAATAAAAAATAATCTTGAGACACAAAGTCAACCATTTTATAGTTGTCATTACTTCAAGGTGTTAAACATGTAGACTTAAAAAAAAAAAAAACTAAACAACTTGTGTGGTTGTTCATAAAGACAGTCTGATTTATAATTACATCGGAGCAGAGAGCAAACACATCGAACGGCTTAACTTTGGTTTTAATCTAGAAGAAATATTAAAATTGAAAGCCCCCTGGCTGATTGAATTAGTCATATGAGGTACAGTTGTGAACGGCTAACTGTTTCTGTAAGTGCTCTGTGCACAAAAATATACGGTCAAGTGGGGAGCAGCATAGTAGCCAGTTAATTAATATGTTCAACACCAAACCGCAACCCTTTTGCTCACCTCTCATTTCCTTCATTATATTACATGCATCAGCGAGCGTCTAAAAGCAGCACAGAACAACAAGCAGTTCTGCTCGGAAGCAGTTGTTTTTGTATACGAAGCAGAAAAGCAAATAAGATAAAGTGAATAAACATCAAAAGTATTAAATAAAAAGATTGAGTGTTGAAGGCGCAAGTCAACGACTTGGAAAACCACTGAAGAGTTTATTTCAGTAATTCAGTTCTGAAAGTGAAACTCATGTCTTATTCATCCATTCATCACACACAGAGATGGATTGCAAGAGTTTGTTTCTGTTCATTTTGATGATTATGTATGGCTAATGAAAACGCAAAATGTAGTTTCTCTGCATTTTCAAGTGACGCATAAAACCAATCCTCACTAATACTTTACCTGTCGGCATGGTTCACAGATAAAAACCCTGTGAAGTCTGGAAAAGTTTGGGATTCATTTCAGCATTTTCTAAGTAAAATGGAAAATTAAGTATGATAAAATGTTTGATTTTCCAAATATCATTCCTAATTTTATTATCTAAAAAAAACACAAAAATATAAATTAAAAACAAATACAAAGAAAAACAACTGATTTTATTTAAATTACGTTTTGTTTCCCACAACAACACATAACTTTTTATTCAACTCATGAGCCAGCAATAAATGTGTACTCATTAAAAATCATTTTACTTACAATAATATCTATCACAATAGACATGCGATAATATCAATAAAAATATGTCAGAATGCTTTTTAATTTACTAAACTCTGATTCAGAGCTGCAAGGCATTGTGGGGGATGTAGCTGCACAACCTCTCATGGCTAGCTAAGCTAGGTAAGATGGGTGGCATCAACTAACTCATTCACTCTTTGGTTACCTAGCAACAACCTGATGAGCAGCAGTTTCAGGTTAATCCAAACATACTCAGAATACACTCCTTAGAGGTCAAAGGTCAGTTTTTATAACCTTTTATGCATACTCGAATATGAAATCTCATGACTAAAAATAAAAACAATAAGGTGGAATGAAAGGAGAAAATTATTACAACAACTAATGAGTAAATTGTGGATAAAAGAGGAAAGATAATGTCACCTGTTTGGCAGTATTTTGGATATTTAAAAGAAAATTAATCAATAATTATCAGCATCGACTATGAAATGTGCATAATTTCACAGTATTTTTGTAATGCAGACCATTTTAGAACCTGTAGTTCTTAAACTGGGTTCAATTTAGATGGCAAATGAAGTATCAACGCTGCTATTTTCTGGAATTGTCACAGAAAATAAAAGCATACAGGTACAAAAAGCTGTGATCACCTATAAAGTCAAGAATATGGAGAGGATAAACCAATCCAAATTTTACTATACTAAAATATTTGAAATATACCCGATTGAAGTTTCTCAAAATGCCAACAAAATGTAGTGAAAAAGGAGATTTTTAGTCTCGTTCAAAGTCCAATCTATTTCTTAAATCAGTGAAGAAAAAGATTTCTATCACTAATCGTACTAATGGTCATGTCACCAACAGAATGAAAAAGATACTTACAATGAAGATACAATACAATGAAACAAGAATGAACGCATTATTACGGCTTTAAAAAAAACACTTTCTGTTTTGTCCTTTTACTCTGAAGCTCAATCCCTTTCCGTTTCTCGCTGCGTCTCGCTTATTTCGTCTCATGCATGCTGAAGGTAATTTGGAGATGACAAAAAAAGGTGAAAGCGTAAGGAAGGACTTAATACTTGAGCCTGAGAGCCATGTGCTGCACACATACAAAAGCATCCCTGCATAAAGTTTATGCAAATTAGCAAAACATATATATTTAATGGGAATTAGTAAAAAAATAAAAATAAAAAGAAATATTCAGAAAAATAGATAATTACAAAATAAACAGATAAAATCCACACACAATGAAAACACTCAGCAGCAAAACCAAACAAGAACTGGTGATTTATAATTCCTGTAGCAGTTTTTCTTCCTCATATGAAAACAAACACCGTCAAAGCACAACAGCAGCAATGAGCTTGAGTTTCTACAAGAATGACAGCACAATCTGAACAAATGAAAAGGTTGCTAAATAAAAGAATTCAATTGGCACAATTCGAATGCTTCAAAACCCTAACAATAGAAATACAGCAGTACAAAATGTCTGGAAGTTTTCTGGAAGCCAAGTGGTTTATTTTTAATTTCAGAAGCACTTTAGTTAGTTAACAAAACCTAAAAAAACTTAAAGGAAATCAGTGCTAGTGCATTCAGAAGTAGAGACATGTCTGTGACGTTTCACAGGAAAATAAGTAGCTAAAGTAAAACTTTAGTAAATCTTGGAAACCTGAAACCATCTATTGCTTCTTTTTTTTGCAGTGATATTTATGAAAACAGTTTAATCTCCATCTGTTAAGCAAATGCGTGTCTGCATGTCCACCTCCAGAGAGCTGCTGGACATGCAGCACAGGCTGCATTTTTTTAAATGAGCGCTGGATCAAATCGTCACTTCATAAATGTAGCAAAAACGTGCAATAACTGTGGTATAACAATATCTACTGAGGTCTAAACTAATTTAATACCCAAGGTGCTTGATACTAATAACAGTATTTTTCATTGCTTCCTGAAGATTTATTTTTTACAAAGCAAAGCCAGTAGATCTAAAAAAACAACAACAACAACAACAAACGTATTTGAGCAGCAGGTAGCAGTGAGAGCAGTGAAAACACAATCATCCATAGCAGTGGTCATCCAGAATGATCCAATCAACCAGGTGCTCTAAGTCTTTCATCTTATTACAGTCACACAAATAACATAAATATTTTTCAGGAGCTAACCTGGCTAGCTTGAGCTCCTTTTCTTCCACAGACCAGAAACCTAAGCTTAGGGGAAGTAGCTCTTGTTTACACTAATTTGTTCAGTAAAATTATAAACATCGATACTGAATGAAGCTTTATTTCGTCCACCTTATCTCGTATGGCAGTAATTGCAAATGACCAAATATACTCTCCTGTGTTTGAAATAATGGTGCAGTCCTGCTACAAGTTTCAAAACTAAACTGAACCGTAAACAGTCAGGAAATGGGGAGAAGAAAGAAACAGGAGACGTGTAGCAAACGGTCCGAGACTGGGAATCAAACCCAGGACTACAGCTATGGTGTGCACTCTATCAACGAAGCCGCCCAGGGACACTTAGAAGATTTATTTTTTTACATATTTAAAAGTTTATGAAACCTTGGTACTGTTAGTGACAACAAGCATTTTCAATTCTTTTTTTAGTAGATCAGACCCGGTGAAGAGTGTTCTACATTGATTATGGATGCTTTAAAGCATATCCTTGAAGACTTTCCAGCATTTGTAATTCTCCTGAAAATATTGGCAAAAATGTCTGAAGGGGATGTACAAATGGAGCATATAATGTTTAAAATTTCAATAAACCTATTCACTTCATAAGGTGCACTGCTGCCATGCATTTTAGATGAAATGCTCCCTCTGAGGCTCAGTCTGTATTTCTTGGAAAGTTGAATGTCAGAAAATGTTGTGTGCAGCTGTTCATTCTCAATTTAAGGTGTGCCAATCTAGGCCCTGTAGGCAGGCATTACACAGACAAGCTTCACGTCAAAATTGTTCAGCAAAAGAAGAAAAAGCTGGACTCCGAACTAAAATAACAGAGCAACGTTTATGCAGGAGCAAGTCTGTTCAGTGAATGTTTTGCTTGGAAAACAAATATAAATATGTGTATATTGTATTTCTCTAATTGCCACCCCAATACCATATGAGCTGGGAAAAGCCTAAGAAAAGTACAAAGCCAAAGTGCATATCAAGGTCAGGAAAACAAATCTGTGTCTGACTACCATCTCTTTTCTCCTCAAACACACACAGAAGCACGATGATCCACTCAGACTCATAGAAATTGTGAAACTTTTAAAACTTACAAAAGAAAAAAGAGCAACACGCCTACATGCAATAATTTCATCTCCTCTGACAACCATCTTCTCTCTCCACATAAGCAGTATCTTGTGTGTGTGTGTGTGTGTGTGTGTGTGTGTGTGTGTGTGTGTACAGGAATGTAGGCATGGATATGATCTTTGACATTAGACACTGCACAGACCCTCATCTCGAAAAAGTGATTGCTAACTCGTAAAGAGCAAAAAAAAAAAAAAAAAAAAAAAAAAAAAGGCCGGTGGCAGAAACCTCCACATTCTCACCCACACACTGAACAAACATACAAAACACACACATACACACACAAGTACCAGCAACATCACCTATAGCTATAGCTACAAGAGGATGGAGAGAAACAGAAAGGGAAAAATCGTGATCCTGAGGCCGAGGATCAGGAAAACTGGTTTTCTGCTTTAGATGGTGATGTGTTTTGCACAACAGCAATTTACAGGGTTACACTTTCTACTATTAGGGTACAACACTTTTTACTGCAGCTGAATTAGCAACAGTTCTCTCTAAACAATGTACTCTGTTAGGACAAAAAACAATAAACTCTCAGCTCGACAATTTCTGTTTCAATTTTTTTTCTTTTTATTGATTTCTGCGCTCTCTCTCCTTTAAATTCCCTAAAAATCTGAAGAGAAGGCGGCAGAGGAGAGAAAATATTCTGTCTGTTTGAATATTAAATGCTGATGTCCATTATTCTGGCCCGCATTCAGTCACTGCCCTATAATTTCTTCTTCCTCTCTTGAATAACACATCTTCACTCCCATCGCCCCCTCATTGACACGTCTAAGTGACAGTTACCAGGCGATGAACAGCAGCGAGGAAGCACCAAAATGTGACTTAATAAAAAGGGATAGCAGCAGGACAATGCTCTCTCTCTGTATGTTTTTGGCCTTGTTCATCATTCTTATTTTCTGCATATGTCTGTGCTTTCAGTGTTCCAAAAACACACACTTTTCTGTCTCTCGCCGTCATCCGTCTCCTCTCTCTCTCTCTCTGTGTGTGTGTGTGTGTGTGCATGTGTGCGTGCGTGTCTCTCTCCCATCTTGCCGCGGCACCAGTGGCCCCTGATGTCAGCGGTAATGACATCCTATATGAATGGTGACTTATTGTCCATGCGAATCTCTCTGCATGTCTGTTAAATGGCAGATCTATTTTTATGATTTCGCCGATATGACTGGAGGGTGTAAAAGCTAATGAAGCATCTGCATGGTGGTCCTAGTTGTTAGCGGGGGACAACCACTGCGCCTGTCTGCCCAGCTGTGTGTGCAATGGATTGATATCGCTTCAGCAGGGACTAACGATGATGCTAACTAAAATGTAAAACACCTAATAAACAGTGAGTCACTCAATCGGAGGCTTCAATATGGGTTTCTAAAAACGGATCTGATATGATCAGTAAACAAATCCAACTAATGTGGCAGAAGATGAGGATGCACTTTGCTTTAACTCATCTCATTGATGTTTCAAAAAAATAAATAAAAAAATAAAACAACCAGAATTGTATAATTTTTCACATCTGATCACACACTGTGGCAAGAAGGTATCCGTTTCCTTACAGATTTCTTTTTTTTATTTTTATCTTTGCCATATTTAAGTATTCGAGATCATCACGCTAATTTTAATATATAACAAATGCAACCTAATTAAATATAAAAAGCTGTTTGATAACGTATTAATGGATGAAAGCTATCCAAACTGGCCTCATGTGTAATAAAATAATTTCTGCCTAGAACTATAACCGGTTGTTTCGGTTTATAGTTTTAAGCTGTAAGTGCCTCCCTTGGCAGCGGTAGCTGCCATCAAGCTTTTGTGATAACTGGCAAGGAGCCTTTTATTTCCCTTTGGAGAATGTTTGGGCCATTCTTCTTTGAATAATTGTTTTAATGTAGTCACATTTGAGGGATTTTGAGCAAGAAAGGCTTGTCATATGACAGAACCTCAGTCAGATTGACTGGGGCACTTAAAATCTTATCTTTGGCTTTTTAAGCCGTTCAGGGTTAGCCTTGCAGATGTGCTTTGGGTCCTGGTGCATTACTAAAGTTGGCTAAAAATTAAGTTTGCAAACTGATGGATAAACATTGTCCTTCAGATCTTTCTGGTACCAAGGTGGTCCACCACACCGCCACATTCAACAACAGACCAGTTTAATCTATTATTAATTTCTTCTTGTTGGTGCATGAAAGTATTTCAGAGTTCTTCATGTCAGATGGGTTGTAATTAAGTGATTACTTTGTTATTCTCATCTGGTAGAAATAATAAGTAGTGAAATTTAACTGTGTCCCTTAAACCTAGTGAAATAAACTCTTGATGGCAATCAAAGGAAGTGGTTCCACACAAACATAGGAAAATCTATTACATAATAACAGAATAAAGAACAAAATATTACACAGTAAGGGAAATATTTTAACATAGTAGTACTGAATCCGAAAATCAGTACTACTTCATCCTAAATCTCCTTTGGATGAATAAGAGCTCTGACAGCAAGCTAGGCCAGCTCATCCAACATCAGTGTCTGACCTTATAAATGTGTTCCTGAAAATCAATCAAAAATTTTAGAGTGTGTTTATTCTTTAGGTTTAAAAGACTTAGGGATGTTTTTATGCATAAACACACTCAGGTGGTAAATCCGAAGAAGATGTACTAAAAATGAGATTCGGTTTTGTTTACATCTGTGAAGATAATCAAGCCTTGGTAGTGCAGTAAAATTAAAATTGATGGTTACACTTTATTTGAAGGGGGTTGAATAAGACTGACATGACACCTGTCATGAACATGAATAAGCCTTCATGAATATGTATGACTGTTGTCATAAAGCGTCATTCGGTAAATTATGACACTTTTAATACAAAGTTGACATTATTCAAAATGCCTTTGTTATGACAACTTGACATTAACCATTACTGTTTAACCTTTACCTTTAATAACATAAAGTTACCTAATTTTTAAAGTGCAATCAGTAATACTTTTATAACAAATTTATATCAGTAATGATTTATTGGTTAATGTCAAGTTGCCATAACAGACATTTTGAATAATGTCAACTTTATATTAAAAGTGTCATAATTTACCGAATGACGCTTTATGACAACAGTCATAAATATTCATGAAGGCTTATTTATGTTCATGACAGGTGTTATGTCATGTTTATGAAAGTGTCATGACAGTCTTATTCAACTCACTTCAAATAAAGTGTTACCAAATTGATTAAATATTTTTGATATATATATATATATATATATATATATATATATATATATATATATATATATATATATATAAACTGTAACATCTCAGAGTTTTGTTTTAGAAGGTGAACCTAGCATGTTTTGTCTATGTAATGAAATAAAAACAGTTACTCGTAGGCCAGGCAGGCATAATATTGCTTTGGTGAATTTTGCATTCTCAGTGCTGATGTAAACGGGGCAAAGACGATCTCAGACATATCCACAGGCTTCGCTGGAGACTTTAATCACTGAAATTAGAGAGCAGAACTAGAGAGCGAAAGTATCAATGTGCAGTCTGTGATTCTCTGCATGTTAACACTTTCATACTATTGCACTTAGCCTTGGGGAGCGTTGGCCCCATGTTGTCGTAATTGGACTGTAAGTTGTTCTCAAACTGTGCTGCTATGAGTAACGCATAGCAATGAACTGGGGGAAATGTTTGACATTGGAGAGAGTAGTTGGAGTCTTAGCTTAGAAATTATAATTGCTGCCTAAGTGTGGCACAGCATCCATGAACACTTTAGGTTATCACTTATTAGTGGTGTATAATATCAGTTATCACCCATAAAAATCTATAATAAACAAGCGTCATGCTAATGGAAACAACAAAAAGAGACATCCGAGTTGTGTATAATTTTCCTTTTTATCATTTTAGCATCAAATCTACCAAGAGAAGACGTCTTTTCTCCTGATTTTTATTAGACTCCCAGGATGAGATCGCATTGTGTTTTCTAATTCAGACATATCCTCATCCTCCTGCTTTTCCTCGTCATTACCAATCTATTTTTCTGAGTCATTAGATGTGACACCAGCTGTGACTTCAACACATTCTGTTCAAAGGTTTTTATTAGGCACACCCAAATAGATAATGGAGACAAATTAAGCACATTTAGGATTAGCATATAGTGAAGGTGAATAGCATGTGCTGGCAGATTCCAGCTTGTAATGCAATATGTTCAACACAAAAACCAAGCTGAAGCAAATTTCTTTCATTGCTACAGCAGGAAGAAAAGGGAATAAAATCTTCCTCCACTATAAGAAGCAATCTCAAAAGGGAATATTTACAGATTTAAGCACTGTAATTCAGATCTGGTAGCAAAGACAAACGTGCAACAGCAAACCTGGAGAACTTATGTTTTTTTTTTTTTTTGATGCAGTAACTTTAAACTTTGGTTTTATAACTCTGCAGGATTACATGAAGGCTTCTAAAATACCCAATTTTCCAGTTTGTCAGGTCAGAAACGGTTTTGCAATTACAAGGAAGGAAAGTGATATATATCCAGCCTGAATTGAGGCTGAAAATTAATAATTAGAATAACATGCTGGCGGATAAGGCTCCAAAACGGATTCATCCGCTGCTGGATGATGAAGTTGGAAGAAGATCGATCAGCATTATGACTGTAGCTAGTGCAGACCATGCCTCACACGCTGCCAAAAATCCTTTGCTTTAGGTGTATAATTTTATTTCTTAACAAAATATTATTATCCTGATGAAAGTAGATAACATTTCTGTGTGTCAGTTTTACTTTTTTATAAAATGTAATGTTTCATGTGCTAGTTCCAAATATTTACTGCATCATCAGCATCATGCTTTTTTTCCATAACAAACAATACATCATTTATACACATTGAGAACTGAAACAAGGCAAGCCTTTGTACTGGGTGAATCACTGAGCTCACGACTTCTACCCTGTAAAATATAATATGTTTCAGACCATTTACACCTCTGACAACAGATGTCAAAACAGCTGCTGTGCTGCTATGATTAACATCTATCACAAAACTATGTACTGTGTAAATAACAGTGGATTTAAGCAAGTTCTGAACCGACACTGACAGGCGAAAATAGCGTTTCGGCATCGCCGTTTAGCACTTGTCTCATTAGATGCTCGGCATCGTCTCTCACTGAAATCCGAAATGATAACCTTTCAGAGGAAACCAGAGCAGCACCAAAGGTGATAATTTGTGCAAATCTCAAGCTGGAGCGGTCACTATTCAGTTGACTGTGTGGAACAAAATGAATCACATAAAGGAGAAGACTTTATGTGGAGGATGCAGTGACAAAAACGGGGATTAAAAAACTTGCAGAGTGTTCGCTTTATCAAAGGTTCAATGCACTAGAATGCTCCCAAGATGAATAGCTTTGTTGGGGAATGGGTTGTTTCAAAGATAAGTAAAGAAGAAGAATGGGACAACACAGAGGATGACGGAGAGAAGCAGATCTGCAGATTTATAGCTGAGGAAGGAGATAGACGCTGTGAGAGAATTGGATGGAAAGCATATGGGAAGTAGAGAGGCAGAAACACTGAGAAGAATGTTTTGTAATTTCGAAAATTAATGAGTAGGAGGAGGCGTAAAACAGTTAGAGAATAAGAAAATATGGAACGAACGTCTGCTGAGATAGCCATGATGTACAGGGAGACAAAAGGAGGAAGAATCGGACAAAAGGCAAATAAACTGAAAGGAGAGGGTAAAAAAATGGGACAGATGGAGAGGCCAAAGTGGAGAAATGGGAAAGAGGAATAGTCTTTCTGAGAAATGACTGACATCAGGTTTATTTCCTGAGAGCAAAAGAAGACAAAACCTATTTTACACACACACACACACACACACACACACACACACACACACACACACACACACACACACACACTGTCAAGAAGCGTAGAGGACATCAGCTGTACACTTTTAGGATTGAGTCACAGGGTAAGGTCAGAAAAGATGACCTGCCATCCGAGTCCGATGTGATTCAGCACAGCAGGTTTGCTAGTTAGCATCTTGTTTTCAGTTTTCTAACAAGTGTTTGTGTTTGGGTGTGTGGGCTCAGCACGCCCGTCTCAGGTGGCGGAGAGTTTAAATGCATTTGATCCCGGGCAGAAATGCGATTTTGCCAGCATAGTAATAAGGAATCGCCAGAGAACGGCATAACAAAGCGGCATAATGCGATCGTGATTATTATATTACAGGGAATTTCTGTTTGCTTTGTCTGTACCTCCCTTCTTCATAATGATCTATGTACACAGCTGCTGCCAGTCCGTGTATGTTCCTGTAAATACGTGCTTTTTACGTGACTCATTGTAACTGTGCTGCAGCCCATTTCCCCAGAGGGCCGTACAGTTGATGGTTTAATCAATGGCCACCTGTCTGCTATTGGCTAATCAATGGTTGGGTAAACATTAAGATTAGCTCTCTGGAAGAGCCGGATAACTCACTGTAAAGGCTTGATGGATAAGTGCTGTATTCTGTGAGCAAACGCAGGCTAGAGGACGGGAGATGGACATAAGGAGGGAGATGCAGAGCAGCTGACGAGGATAACGTGAAGCGGTACCGATGGACTGGAAGGACTGTCAGATTATAAACCAAACAGATCCCAGATCAAAGGATCTTCTCAAACTAAAGCCCTGCTCTTCGCTCTTTAATATCTAAAGATCTCCTTACATGTTGCAATAAAGACCAAAAATCCTGAATATCCAAAGATTTTTCCAAAGACACCAAAGGAATGAAGCAGGTTGTCAACCCACCAGTGAAGCCGGGGAGCAAACTTATGTTTTGTCTTTCAGTCAGACAGATTTTTAAAGTTACTGATTTCATTTAGGTTTTATTAGAAATATTACTAAATTTTAATTCTCTCTCTTCAGACTTTTAGTAGAAGGAAAGGTAAAATCAAGCAATCGCAATCAGCTTTTTCAAGTGATGCAAAGCTGCATTTCTCTCGCTCAGTAAATCAAACAAACTACAGCTTTCATTGAATTGATCCCTATTTTACAGCACAGCTAGACATCCATAAAGATGTCTGGCTGACATTATGTGCAAATATTGCAGTTTATTTCTTAGTGAGCAAATGTACATCTTAATTAAGTTTGCTGGTTTGTATTAATTTCTCCACTTTTTCATAAATACTAGGAATATATCCAAACACCTGCAGTACCGATACCAACATCAGAAGAGTATTTTAGAGATAACTAAATGTAACTGCAAATTATGGTAACACTTTATTTGAAGGGGGATGAATAAGACTGGCATGACGCTGTCATAAAAACCTGTCATGAACATGAATAAGCCTTCATGAATATTTATGACTGTTGTCATAAAGCCTCATTCGGTAAATTATGACACTTTTAATACAAAGTTGACATTATTCAAAATGTCTTTGTTATGACAACTTGACATTAACCAATAAATCATTACTGATATAAATTTGTTATAAAAGTATTACTGATTGCACTTTAAAAATGAGGTAACTTTATGTTATTAAAGGTAAAGTTTAATCAGTAATGATTTCTTGGTTAATGTCAAGTTGTCATAAAGACATTTTGGATAATGTCAACTTTGTATTAAAAGTGTCATAATTTACCGAATGACGCTTTATGACAACAGTCATAAATATTCATGAAGGCTTATTCATGTGCATGACATGTGTTATGTCATGTTTATGAAAGTGTCATGAAAGTCTTATTCAACCCCCTTCAAATAAAGTGTTACCCAAATTATTTATGAACTTTATATTGTCTAAATATTTCACATTAAATCAAGGTCTTTCAAAAAGCCCAGTAGAAAGGAATGTAGTGTTTCAGAGAAACTAGTTTGAGAATATTATGACATTTTTAATACTTTTATTTGTCATTAGCTGTACCGTTCCAGTTAGCCTTCATCTTGCTGTCGAGGCTTCTTTCTTCTCTTTAGAGCTCCAGAGTTTACTCAGTTATATTACTAACAATCTATTCCAAACATTTTATTTTATTTTGTCCCTCTAAATGCTAAAATATCCTTAGAAAAAGATGAGAAGAAGAAAATCAGATTGCTACCTCTAAAACAGGTAGTCTACTAAAACTGTGCACACAGGAGGGATGGGTGGATTAATTTTATGTGATAGATGGGATTCATTTCTTGTTTTCATCTTAAATTTCCAGGATAAAATCAGCTGAAATATGACCTGCAGCATTAAAACAGTATCGAGTCTGGATTAGTGGTCTGAAGTAAAACTAAAGGAAGCTATTTGTAGCAGGTTGGACAGAACTATTCGATCTCTAAGCAAAATGTCATGTTCAATTGAAAACGGCATTTGAAGCAAAGTAAAATGGAGCCTCGTTGAGCTAATAATCCTTTCCCAGCACTTTCTCTGTGCAGGAAGATGGGCTTCTGCATATTTAACCATCTGCAAATGAGTTAAATTTCATCAAATAATGCACAAGCACAAGGAATACTAATCGAACGGGTAAGTAGGAATTCATTTTAATGCATTTTAGAATGATGAAAAATGTCTGATCTTAGAAAATATGCTAAGCAGTGCAGAGCTGCCAAAGCTTTCAAACATTTACTGACTGCAAGACCACACAAATGTTACGTCTTTTCAATAGTTAGGCTGGCCAATCTGGGAATAACTGAGATGATGCTACACAACATAGCAGTGGTGTGATAATATAAGTGCTGGCAAGTCATACGACTTGAATTCTTAAGGGCCCTTATTGCGGATAAAGGACATTGTGAAGTTAAAACAATCATGGCGACACATTCAACAAGCAGAAAGGCAGTAATTTCCCCACCAGTCCAATAGAGATTAGGGATAAATCTCCTGTTGCAGAGCAGGAGGCCTGTCCTCAATGGATAGAAACCTGAATCACTATTATCACAATTTACTGCTTTTAGTCTCTTCGCCTCTTTGATTTGTAGAAAGAAAATAAAAAATGGGACTGATATGAAAAACAACTTTGTGAAAGGCATTTCGTTAAATTATTAAAAGCAGCAGAATGACAAGTTCTAAGATAAAGTAGTTTTACTTGGAAAATTCAATTGCAGTAAACCAATTCTCTGAATTTATCGCATATTTCGTCTGTTGAAAATATCTTAAGCAGAGTTGTTTTTTTTTAATGTGTCAACAAACGCAAAGCACACTTGTGTATATTCTTTGTAGATTCATTTCATTTTAAATTAATGGGAACTCTTGTGTGATCTGTTCTCTTCTTTATCAAGCCTTTTGAAAAGGATTTCAATTAATCACTTTTTTGACTGCGAGACGAGTGGTACCAACAAATATTCTCCACAAATTAATTTGTTATTTCTGTGTGTACGATAAAAAAAAAAATAAAAAAAAGACCCAGAAGCAGCAGCAGCGGCAACTGAGGAAAAAACACCGAACAACACAAGAAAAGATTAATCCCATGGCGGGTGTAGCATAAGTACTGTGAAACGCTGTTTCCATTAACCACCTCGGCTTGAATTACTTTAATGTCTCACTTCAACACGATAGCAGCAAAATTGTTATTTACCGTTTAGTAAAATATGAATTCAGTAAATATTGCAGCACTTAACAAGCAGTGATTGAAACAGTCTAATTATAATAAAATTAAAAAAATAAAAATTGAGCACTAGCGCCACTAATAACTCATGCAAAAGTGTTTGTATTTGAGAGACTCGTGTAGCACTGCTGAACTTCTGAGCATAAATTATGATGCAGTGTAATCATTCTGAATGAAGGCTAGCTGATGACTAAACACGAGTAGACAGACCACTGACAATTACGACACATACAGCTTAGCAGGGGCGTCAGAAAAGGGTCAAGTGTTCTGCATCACAAAGAGCAGGATAGCGCGACATTGTTCGTTTTCAATGGCTCCATTGTTCTGTCTGTTAGGGTGCTGTTTGTTCTAATTTTACCCACTGACACACTCTGAATAGAGGTTCATTCTCTCCCCCATCTGGTCTTTGAACCCAGAAGTAAAAGTTAGTCTGTAAAGGCCAGGAGACACAGTAACATTTATCACGACGTACGAAAGCCCTTTCAAACTTAAAAACTTAATTTTCTGTGTAGTTTTATTGAGAAGATTAGGGTTAGTTAAACATTTTTCAAAATCATCAGCTGAATCCTAAGTTTGTAGCTTTGGATAGTCCATAACACTTCAATAGACGTAGATGCAAATTAAAAATTATGTATTGCACCTTTTACGCATTTTTTAAAAATTGACGCTAGTAAAACTCCAGTGAAAAGTTTGATAATAATAATGAAGATAAGAAGGCTTGTACAGCCCTACTATAAAACAGATTTTTTTTTTTTTTAGTCTTCAGCTCTAATTTATTTCTCAACCAGATGTCATTTGCGGGTGACAGGGCTAGATTTACCAGTTTTCTTCGTCCAGCCTGTTTCTCATTGTGCTCAATTTAGCATCATCATGGGACGTTTTTTTGTTGCATTTCCTTAAATTCATTTTTTGTTAAATAGATCTTCCTCTTCTCTTCAATAGTGGCCAGAGGTGCATTTCCTTTTCAACAGCTGGAGAATTATAATAATAATAAAGAAGATTAAAAATAGATGGAAGTACAGCTTTTAAGAAGCAAACTATTTTTTTTTCCTCTATAGTGAGCATTCAGGTTATTGACGTCAAACAAAGTCATGACGATGATGGCGAGGATAAGAAAAGGCTGGGATTGACGAACAGAAGCAAGCAGCTCTTTTTAGATTCTTGTGATTCCAAAGCATTGTCATGCAGCTTTCAATTTCTTGAAGAATGCAATTCAAGAGCAGATTTCCAGTGGTAAGCAGTTCAGGTTTTTATTTTTGAGTTAAAATATGACTGCTAACAGAGATGAAGCTGAAACAAGTGATGACCGGTATGACTTGCAACCCAAAACGCCAGTTAAATGTTATATTATTAAGCCAATGCAATTCTACAAAACTCAAGAAATTAAATCTTGATTTTGTGTGCATGATTGAATCGAGTGCTGCATTTTCTTGTTAACACATCGACTTGCTGCAGTGCACTTAATGCTTCATGATGTAATTAATAACATGCATTGGATCATGATCCATGTGCAGCCACTGTAGGGCTAATCGATGTGACCAGACACATCAGCAGTGAGTCTGCTTGGTAATCATTCTTGGTAGTTGTGACAGACAATGTGGTTGTTTTGCAGGATGGTAAAGTTCACACTTTAGCAAATAGAATTCGTCCATTTCAGTCTTCCCAACCCAAACCCTGCAATTTTGCAGCCCAATTGCCTGGAAATCTCTGCATTTTCTTCTTGCCCACAGCTCAGGAGGATTGCTGCAGTTTTACCCACTAAAGAAAACAGAAAAAACACACTATAATATTTAGCCTTACTGTGGGGAAACTATATGGCAGGTGTGTTTGATTTGTTTTTAAAGCAAAAACAGTCATGAAGTGCTCTTTCCTTCCACCACTGGCAAACTAACCTAGGTGTAGGCAACTTGACAGATGAACTTATTGACTCAAGTTATCAATGTTTTGATTTTGAAGAATATTCTGAAAAACAAAGAAAAACTTTGTGTGCACATTCCCCGCAGCTACATAATAGAAAGAATTTTAAGTAACTTATCAAATATAAACTGCAAGAAAAACTTGACAGACAGGTTCTAGGTATTGTCCTGCAGAAAGCTGGCCTCAGTAACTGCCACTCTATTATTATAAAAATAACCTAACAGATGCCAGCTGCATGTTTGGAGCCAATTTATAGGTCAGAGCATGAAGCGAGGTCCATCTCCAGTTTGTATGCTCCATCTAGAGGATTCAGAAGTTTCCCGTGAAAAGTACTTAGAGCTAATATATGATTTGTTCTCAATGTCATCCCGTAAACATTAAATATACATTGTATTCATCTAATATCTTAACAATTTGTGAAAACAACATTGTTATAAGGAATGTTGACATTTGAATTTTGTATGTTTTACTTATTTAGGAGGTTCTTATGTACAAAACCACTTGAACATTTATTTGAGGGTCAGAATTGTTTTTTCTTTATTGATTTATTTTTGTACTCCTTATTTCTCTGAAACAAGAAAATAAGAGACAGAACTCAAAAGAGTTAATGTTCATTATCATTGAAAATAAAACATTAGTAAAGAATTATGATTTTTTTTCTGTGTAAATCATTTTATATAGGCTTATAGAAGTTCATCTTTGTAAGATTAGGCATTTTGTGACATCTTTGAGATACATCTGTCATACCACAAGCTAATTGTTTATAATGTGTGGTGGTGTTCAAGTGCAATTTATCTCAACTCAAAATAAAATTAATTTGCAGTTAAAAACATTATGAAGAAATGCATAACATAGAAGATCAAAGCGACGCTGTGGGGAAAATTACATTCAGACGTAATAGAAAACATTCAAGGAGAATTTTCTTACATCAGTTTGTGATTTTAAAATGAAGGAGATTTAGGCTATGAAGCAGGAAAATGATCTCAGGTGCCGCTGCAAGTCCACTTGTGACTGCACAAAAGACAGAAGGTTTTAGAATAGCCTAGTCAAAGTTTGAACTATAATCAGATACTTTGAACCAAAATCCAATTGGGATGCAGTTTCTCAACTTTGAACAGGTTGTTCATTCTTGAAAACCATCACATTGACCAAAAAGACAAATTTCCAGTTATTGCAAATGCCATTTATTATTTTGGATGAATTACTTTTTTTTTTTTTTTTTTTACACATGTCCAGGTTGGTTTGAACAGTCATAACTGAAAACCTCATTTTTGTCAGATATTAAGTCGTTTAATTTTCTAAAAGCATGAAAAAGTAAAAAATAGAAGCGATATTTAAAGGGAGCAAATACTTTAAATATTGCTAACTACACATTTACCCTACAAAAATAAAAATGATGGCCATTTTGATAAGGGGTTTTCTTCTTTTTTCCAGTTTTGCTCAAACTACATTTTTAATTTAAACTGCAGCCCTGAGGAAATATTTATTTGAATTAAAGAGTTTATGTAAAATTGCATAATAAAACATTTTCCCCTGTTTCCCTCCACAGGGTTAAACATGAGACGAGCTTCCACACTTGAGTTCGAGTATGTCATTCAGTTTCTTCTAAACAATTTCCTATGTTTTCAGCAATCTGCTGTCAATTTACATTTCAATAAACAATTTAGTTCAACATGCTTTTCATAGTTTTTTTTTAGTGGTTTAACTGAAATGTATTCTGACAAAACAGATCTTAAGCCTGCAAACATCAACCCGAGGTTGAAAGTCTGATAAAAGAAAAAGTCCAAATCTATTCTGAAGTGAAGCGACACAAAGTGGAGGATGGACAGAGCATCAACATGACATTTTAACTGAGTTGAAGCACCGCTGAATGACACATCACACACGCATGCACGCACACGAACACACACACACACACACACACAGACCCCGAGCTGCACGCCTGTCGAATGGCTCAGCAGTTACACATTTCGACATGGAGAGCAGCCCGTCTCTGATACATGACATGGAAAAACTCTTTAGAGGAAAGGACAGACAATTATAACAAGTTCAACAGTATGCAGTTTTCAAGGATGTTTTTTTTTCTGTCTGTACAAAACCAATATGTCAGACAGTAAGATGGAATATGGGAGACAACAGGAAAACTTTGATGGAGGAAATCAGCAGGACATTCACTATGCAGATGATACTAGACGAGTCGACAAGCAGCTGAAGGCCAGATTTGTCGGCAATGATTAAACAGAATATATGAACTCAGAAACAGGACCTTGGTGTTGAATTCATCAGTGACTCAAGGTTTACTTTTTATGACAAACAGATCAACTTTATCTGCAAGGCTCATACCAAAGAGTTGATCACAATACACCTTTTATTTGATATTGACTACAACTATCAAATAGATGTGATGTGCTATTTATTTCTTCTTTGATTTTGACTTTGAGCATTCATAAATTGCCATATTTGTTTGATTCAAAAGTACGTCACACATTCATCAAGGTATTCATCAAGTGAAAGACCTTCAGAAAAATGTTTTTTTTTCTCTAAACAAATATCTTTCATTTCTGAATGCCTTATAGACTCACTATTATGTCCTTCAGAATGATAAAAAAGCATACAGTTTTATATTGATTTTCAGAAGTTTTCTCCAAATGTTCTTTGAAGCTAACCTAGCGATAGCACGATCACAGCTTCAGTTTTCAAGCACTACAGACTCTGAAAAGAGCTTAAGTAAAAGAAATGCATTGCTCATAAACCAAACCCACATCAGATGCAGTTTATTATGACTCACAGCTCCGACTGCAGAAACCGGCTTGCAATGAGACTTGGAGGCTATACCCAAAAAAAAGTGTTATTGAAACAAAGAAATAAAAGAATAGCAAAAGAATATCCAGCTGCTTGCTTTTGTCAAAGAAAAATAAATATTTCTTCACATGTATTATTTAGAATATTATTAATAGGGTTTCACTCGCAACAGATTATATTAATATTAATCAGACAGCTACCAGTATTTTAAAGATCAAAGTTTATATCCTAATAAAATCTCATGAAATTTAGTTGAGCCATCAGGCCGTTTGAAAAGATACTGAAACCATTTGTGAAACAGAAGCACAAACTGCTGGGAGATTTCAATTTTCTCTCATTAACCAATCTTTTTGTCGAATCCATCTTTATCCTCAGATTTTTCTAAAACACACCAAAAGGATTCGAGACCAAATTGACTGATATTTGGAACGGTTCATAACTTCCTACTTCTTCAAAAAAACAAACAAAAAAACAAAGAGTTCAGTTAAATCAGACAAGAAGACATGTGAAGAAAGCAGCAGATTATTGTCAAATGAGTAGAACCAGTTTTTGCTGGAAATCCCTGCAACTCATTTACCAGTTGCTGTCAGCCTCTTGGCGAGTTTTGTAGTTTAATCTTCTTCACTCATTGATGACTTTTCCTATAAAAAACGCTGTGGACGATTTTGTGCCCTTCTCCTTCGTGACTCCTTTGTAAGCCAGTCCCCTAAGAAGCTCCTCACGACAAGCAGCAGCAATTAGCAAACACCTGGTTTAACTTCAATTCTGCTGAGCTTCCCATAGAAACTGCAACTCCTA